>NC_092248.1:2590764-2613264 GCF_036320965.1 Panulirus ornatus | reverse complement strand
TATTCCTATGAGTCCACAGGGAAAATGAAACACGTTAAGTTCCCAAGTGCACTTTCGTGTAATAATCACATCATCAGGGGAGACAAAAGAGAGAAATATAAATCACTTGGACTCATAGGAATATCTTGATCACACGCAAAATTGTGATCCTTTCCAATATATATATATATATATATATATATATATATATATATATATATATATATATATATATATATATACATATCGGAAAGGATCACAGGTGAGCGCGTGATCAATTATAGTCCTATGAGTCCACGGAGAAATGAAACACGATAAGGGGAGATGCAAGAAAGAAACATAACATTCAATTGATATACAACTAACTTATATTTCTTTCTTGTGTAATCCCTGATGATGTGATTACATATATATATATATATATATATATATATATATATATATATATATATATATATATATATATATATATCTTTATATATATATATATATATATATATATATATATATATATATATATATATATATATATATATATATATATATCTTTTTTCTTTTCTTTTAAACTATTCGCCATTTCCCGCGTTAGCGAGGTAGCGTTAAGAACAGAGGACTGGGCCTTTTTTGGAATATCCTCACCTGGCCCCCTCTGTTCCTTCTTTTGGAAAATCAAAAAAAAAAAAACGAGAGGGGAGGATTTCCAGCCCCCCGCTCCCTCCCCTTTTAGTCGCCTTCTACGACACGCAGGGAATACGTGGGAAGTATTCTTAATCCCCTATCCCCAGGGATAATATATATATATATATATATATATATATATATATATATATATATATATATATATATATATATATATATATATATATATTCGTTTGTGGAATACTTGGACTTGCGGGCTCACGCGCCTATTATCGTCGAAGTCCATTAAAGAAGCAAGACAATGCAGGGGGATCTGTTTACCCTCGGGGGTGTGCCTGAGTGCATGAGGGGTGTAAGGCTGGCGGGGCCGTGAGTTATGGCAGGGCAGGATGGCCCGGGGGAAGCTGTGCAGGGTGAGGTATGGGCCATCCTGCTGGCGGAGGACGTGGAACCACTCCTGCAGGAGGAGGAGAGGAGGGAGAAGAAGAAGAGGAAGAGGAAGAAAATGTCACTTTGATCAGTGGTTCTCATTTTTTTTTTCTCTCTCTGATGACCTATTTGAATTTCTACCATGGTTATTGCAACCCAACTCAAATATAAAACACTTTATATATATATATATATATATATATATATATATATATATATATATATATATATATATATATATATATATATATATATATCAAACCATCGATCACAACCAGAGAGGAAGAGTGAGTGGAGGAACCAGCGTTGCTGAATTTACGAAAAACAAATGGAGTCTTAATGGCACTTTCGAAAGGCACGTTGTGGCGGAGGAGGAGGAGTCGACTCGGGCATCAGAACAGATATGTTGTGACAGTCGTGGGGAGACGGCCCTGATGGCTTCACGTCCCCAGGGGTGATACTCAGTGACCCACAGGGTTCAGAACTCTCCCCCCTCAACAGGACGGTAAAAACTCACGCTCAAATCAGTCAAGTAGCCAACAGTAATATTATCACGCAAAGCTTTCAGAAAGCAAGTGTACGGACGAGAAATATATATATATATATATATATATATATATATATATATATATATATATATATATATATATATATATATATATATATCACTGAGGTATTAGACATCGTGGAAAAAAAACATTCAGTGCCATTATAGTACGCAAGACCGTGTGACCTTGACCTTTGACCCTCGACCTTGAAAACTTAGGTGAGAGTAGAACTTTGCAAGTAGTATCTGTGGTACAAGTTTGGTCACTATCCAATAATCCAGTCAAGAGATATGTGGACACCAGTTCGGGAAGCGAATCTGAAAGCTCGCACTAGGACTGAGCAACAAGTTGCACCCAAATATTACCACAAAAAAAAAAGGGTAACGAACTTTGCAATAAAAGCTAAAAGAAAAAGCTAATACAGCTAAGAATCTACACCCGTTGTTTAGCTGTGAAGCACAGAGGAAGAGAGTCATGGCGGACATGCGTTTGTCTTTGGGGAACTGGTGGGAAAGCTAGGAGCGCTCGGCTCATCCGAAATCCCTCCGCCAGGGGGCAAAAATCTAAGAGACTCTTGTTATCGTCTAACTCGGGACAGTTGCATCGACTCGCCCTTGTCCCGCTGTTATCTCAACTCGGCCTCCAACCCCGACTTGCCGAAGCAAATCTGCCTCGTTCCGCCCCAAACTTCGGTACTTTAAGGCACTTTCTTGCCTGCTACTCTCTATGAATTTCGTTCATGTCGCCTCGCCCGCCTTGACCTACTTCTTCCCATCCTCCCTCTCCAGCCGCGCCATCTCCTTCCTCCTCGACTGTCACTTGTTCATTTCATTTGTTTCGTCGTGACGCACACCAGCCAGCTTCGCGTCATTAGGTCGTCCCACTCAGGGGGAGGAGGTCGTCTAAGCCATCGTACTCAAGGGCAGGTTTAAGTGTATTCTGCAGCGAGTTGGGTGCCAGGGTGAGGGAGGGCGGGGTCGTCCTCCACGCTGATTGAGACCTTGGTCTCCTTACGAGCCGCGAGAGCCGTTGTCGACCTCAGCCCAACTCGTTCACACAGATGACGAGGGGGTCTGTCGCAAGTCTTGTTCACCCACGAAGACCCCTCAACCTCCTCTTCGTCTCTCTGAATGATGGTAGTGCAACGGGGAATAATGACCCACTGGATAATAACCAATCAAGATTTATGATAAATTATCTATAAAATAAGGAGCTTTCCCCAGTGACACTATGATAACTATCTACGATTATTGATAAATTATCTGTAAAATAAGGGGTTTTCCCCAGTGACACTATAATAACTATCTACGATTATTGATAAATTATCTGTAAAATAAGGAGTTTCCCTGTGACATTCTGTATAATAACTATCTACGATTATTGATGAATTATCTGTAAAATAAGGGGTTCCCTGTGACACTCTGTATAATAACTATCTACGATTATTGATAAATTATCTGTAAAATAAGGGGTTTTCCCCAGTGACACTATGATAACTATCTACGATTATTGATAAATTATCTGTAAAATAAGGGGTTTCCCTGTGACACTCTGTATAATAACTATCTACGATTTATGATAAATTATCTGTAAAATAAGGAGTTTCCCCTGTGACACTCTGTATATCAATTATCTGCGATTTACGGTAATTATGTGTAAACTAAAGATAAAAGCGGGTACCCAAGCCTCCAGTTTTCTGTTGGCCACAACAGCATCTCTTGTTTGACATTTCCAGCAGTGAACGTAGCCCATCTCTCGACGAACTCTTATCATAAACTTGAGTCAGTTCTTATGGTGGTGGCTTGCATGGCAGATGAACACATCAACATTACACTCGCTGGCAAGATGTGAGGCCACTCACAACTCGAGGTAGGTCATGTGAGGCCACACACCATCTCGGTAGGTCAATGTGAGGCCACACACCATCTCGGTAGGTCAATGTGAGGCCACACACCATCTCGGTAGGTCTGTGTGAGGCCACACACCATCTCGGTAGGTCTGTGTGAGGCCACACACCATCTCGGTAGGTCAAAGTGAGGCCACACACCATCTCGGTAGGTCACTGTGAGGCCACACACAACTCGAGGTAGGGGACACATAACTGCCTGGCTAACGTATTACAGCAAACATTTCACAGACGTTTAAAAGATATAGGACTGCTTCGTCCTGACGATCATAAATGTCGCAATTACTTCCCTCCGATCACAAAAAGTTCTCGCGAATGAATAGCGTTGGAGGAGGGAGGGGGATATGGGTCAGGGGGGAAAAAAAGGGGGGGGGGGAGAGACGAGTAGGGGAGAGAGAGACAGACGGTCGGAGAGAGGGGAGAGAGAGAGGGAGGGAGTGGGAGATGAGACTTAAAGGCGCAAAGGGGAGGAGGGAAGGCGAAAGGTTAGAAAAGAAAAAGGAAGGGAGGTGTGTGTATGTGTGTGTAGGGGATAAGGGAGAAAGGGATGAAGAAAGAGGAAGAGAGGAGGTCAAGGAAGGACACGAGAGAGAGAGAGAGAGAGAGAGAGAGAGAGAGAGAGAGAGAGAGAGAGAGAGAGAGAGAGAGAGAGAGAGAGACTTTGGAAGACACGGAGGAGTCGGCAAAAGTTACAAGATGAAGAACGCTGGTGGAAGAGGAGGAGGAGGAGGAGGAGGAGGAGGAGGAGGAGGAAGAGGAGGAGGAGGAGAGGAGGAGGAGGAGGAGGAGGAGGAGGAGGAGGAAGGAAGGAAGGAAGGAGGGTGAGAAGACCTCCTGCTGGAGATCCTGGTGGTAAACTAAGAGAGGACTAGGGGGCTGAAAAGGAGGCTTGCCGAGCCTGGCTATGATCTAGGAGAACTGGCTAGGTAGCTCAAGACAGCCCGGTGGTGAAGTAAGAAAAAATATAAGTGCTTGTAGAAGGGCTGAAGAGAGCCTGCTGGCTAACGTGGAGAGCTGGTATGGGGACTTCGAAAGCCTTTTAGTGAAGTAGGAGAACTAGGAGTGCTGGTGAGAGGGTTTCGAGGTATACTAAGGGAACTAGCAGAGCGTGTAAGGAGCCCAGAGAGCCTACGGGTGAACTAGGGGAACGAGAAACACAGGTCTTGGAGATCCTTTGTGAACGGCAGAAGGTGTTGGAATACAAGGAACTCTGGATCACAAGACTACAGGAGGTGTTGGAATACAAGGTACGGTTCCTCCACCTCCCACAAGGACTACGATCCTCCATCTCCTCCAGTATCCCCACTTTATGGTCTCCCGTCTTCCACCACATCCCACCCAGAGTTCCTCACCTCCCCTTTGAACTCCCTCCTGGCCTGGTACACCTTCCCCTGGTGGTGCCACTCAGGGCTTGGCATACCTTCCCCTGCGGCGTCGCACCCCTAGTAACTCAGTAAACCTTCCCCAACACCTCTCCTGTGTATCCCCCTTGTCTTCAACTTTGGCTTACCACCTCCCTAAGATACAACCTTAACAATTCATACATAATTCTTCACTGTTCCCAAGGCTTCCGACCCCTTTTTAGACGGCAGTTTATCTCTCTTAGGACCTTATCTATGATCCTCCACCTCCTTCAGGACTTTCTCCGTGGCTCTGGAATCTCCTTAAAGCCCCCCCCCCTCTCTCTCTCTCTCTCTCTCTCTCTCTCTCTCTCTAGCCTCCTGAAGGATCCTTTATAGTCTCTATAGTCTTACAGGACTTCGTCTGTAGTCTCTCCCCTCCGCCAGGGTCTCGTCTATGGTCCCCTGATAATCCCTGGCCTCTGCTATGGCCCTTAACCTCCTCCTGCCTCCTCTTCCATGTTCCAACACTTCTCTCAAGACTTCGTCTGTAGTTTTAGGGTCCGTCTGTCGTCCAGGAGGTTCTCCTCTTCGCTTACATCCTCCCTCCTCCTCCTACGACAGTGCCTCTTGTACGATCCTTCACTTCACCTACGAGGTCCTCTATGGTCTTCCCCTGAGAAGGGCCCGCCTCCTTCCCTCTGAGCGCCCCACCTCAGCTCGTGAACCTCCTCCCACTCGTTCCCAGGGGGACCGCCATTGACCACCTCCCTCCTCATCCTCGCCGCCCCGCCTCCTCCCCTCTATCACCCAGGGGCTGTCTCCAATTCTCACCTGTTTCCAAGGACTTTCAAGTGACCTTACGTCTCGAATGGTATGTGCCCGAGGAATCCTCAAGGACGTCCTTTCCCTCGGCCCCCACCAGACGCACAGAGGGAGTGTGCCTCTGGCCACACCATCTCTCGTCTCCTCCTCTACCCACAGACTCCCAACAGATCTCTCACCCCTGAAGCTGCTCCTCCCCTGGCGTGATTCAACCGTTAATGAGGGACGTCAAGTATACTGAAAAGGAGACAACTTGTGTAATGCAACCGGAAACTTTGGAGTCTTGCGTTTCTTTTTAAGGGGGGGGGGATTTTTTTTGGGGGTGTGAGTCTGGAGTTGATATATTTGGTTGACTAGGATCTCCTTTCGGTATACATTTATTTGTCTTTCTGTTCGCTTCTCGCATCCGCCATACGAATCTGTTGCATTTATACAACACACTCACATACACACACACGCGGGCCTCCCTGGTGTAGGTAGCGTTACTGACCATAAGTCAGCACAGGGCCAGCCCGAGATCGGCCCCGCATGGGTTCGAATCCTGGGCTTTGCCAGTCGGCCTATACCCAACCCAGGTGTTCATCCTCCCCTCGTGAGTGGCTGATAAATAGGTACCTGTCTCACGCTGGTGTGTGTGTGTGTGTGTGTGTGTGTGTACATACATAGAAGTTTATACATGATACACACAGGATAAAGAGACAGGACAACAAGAGTGCAAAACCCTATTCAAGCAACACACAAACAGTATTGACACACAAGAGGCAACACACATTGTACCAGGTATCAAGGAACAGCTGGTAGGGCGAGCCACAATCCGAGGGCCTGGCTTCACCACAGACACTGTACAACACAGACACTGTACAACACAGACACTGTACAACACAGACACTGTACAACACAGACACTGTACAACACAGACACTGTATAACACAGACACTGTATAACACAGACACTGTACAACACAGACACTGTACAACACAGACACTGTACAACACAGACACTGTATAACACAGACACTGTATAACACAGACACTGTACAACACAGACAAAGTATACCACAGACACTGTACAACACAGACAAAGTATACCACAGACACTGTACAACACAGACACTGTACAACACAGACACTGTACAACACAGACACTGTATAACACAGACACTGTACAACACAGACACTGTACAACACAGACACTGTACAACACAGACACTGTATAACACAGACACTGTACAACACAGACACTGTACAACACAGACACTGTACAACACAGACACTGTATAACACAGACACTGTATAACACAGACACTGTACAACACAGACAAAGTATACCACAGACACTGTACAACACAGACAAAGTATACCACAGACACTGTACAACACAGACACTGTACAACACAGACACTGTACAACACAGACACTGTATAACACAGACACTGTACAACACAGACACTGTACAACACAGACACTGTACAACACAGACACTGTATAACACAGACACTGTACAACACAGACACTGTACAACACAGACACTGTACAACACAGACACTGTATAACACAGACACTGTACAACACAGACACTGTACAACACAGACACTGTATAACACAGACACTGTATAACACAGACACTGTACAACACAGACACTGTACAACACAGACACTGTACAACACAGACACTGTACAACACAGACACTGTATAACACAGACACTGTACAACACAGACACTGTACAACACAGACACTGTATAACACAGACACTGTATAACACAGACACTGTACAACACAGACAAAGTATACCACAGACACTGTACAACACAGACAAAGTATACCACAGACACTGTACAACACAGACAAAGTATACCACAGACACTATACAACACAGACAAAGTATACCACAGACACTGTACAACACAGACAAAGTATACCACAGACACTGTACAACACAGACAAAGTATACCACAGACACTGTACAACACAGACACAGAACACCACAGACACAGTACACCACAGACACAGTACACTACAGACACAGTACAACACAGACAAAGTATACCACAGACACTGTGTAACACAGACACTGGGAAACACAGACACAGGGAAGACAGTCTAAAAATACTTTTACTACCACTACTACTACTATCAATACTACTACTACTACTACCACTTATACTACGACTACTTCTACTAATACTACTACCACTAATAATAATAACAACACTATCATTATCATTATTATAATCATAATTATTATCACTATTACTCACCTGATCATTATTATAATCATAATTATTATCACTATTACTCACCTGATCATTATTATAATCATAATTATTATCACTATTACTCACCTGATCATTATTATAATCATAATCATTATCACTATTACTCACCTGATCATTATTATAATCATAATCATTACCACTATTACTCACCTGATTCAGCCAACAGTTAGTGGTGAGGATCTGGTTCCGTTCGTCCTGGAATAAGGAGAAACATCTATTACCCACAAGATGCACGAGTGGTAGCGTCCTGGGAGAAAAAATAACCCTTAACTTCACATACATGCCAGACAGCACCATGTACGTGTACCTAATGCCCATTGAACCCATTAATGGCACCACTTCTTACCTGTAATTTGCAAGACACCCCTTAATGGCACCATCCATTATCTATCTGAAGTAGCCAACACCTCGAAGAAATTATTCTCCGTTAAATCTCGTATTTGTGAAGAAAGAACCCATTAATACCATAACATGTTCCCTGTGTACGTTGTGTTGAACTGTAACATTCACCGTGTGCAAGTAAGATGTAAGGAAGAAATATAACAGTCAGTTGTACATCAACTGACTTGTTATATTTCCTTGTATCTCCCCTGATGATGTGATTATTACACGAAAGTGCACTCGGGAACTTTTCGTGTTTCATTTTCCTCGTGGACTCATAGGAATATATATATATATATATATATATATATATATATATATATATATATATATATATATATATATATATATATATACATATTATCCCTGGGGACAGGGGAGAAAGAATACTTCCCAGGTATTCCCTGCGTGTCGTAGATGGCGACTAAAAGGGAAGGGAGCGGGTGGCTGGAAATCCCCCCTCTCGTTATTTTTTTAATTTTCCAAAAGAAGGAACAGAGAAGGGGGCCAGGTGAGGATATTCCCTCTAAGGCCCAGTCCTCTGTTCTTAACGCTACCTCGCTAATGCGGGAAATGGCGAATAGTATGAAAGATATATATATATATATATATATATATATATATATATATATATATATATATATATATATATATATATATATATATATATTTATATATATTACCTAAAGGCCTGATAAATGATATGGTTATTTTTTGGAAATGTCGAATATATTAATGGAAACCAATTAAACCCTCTGAGAAATGTTTATTAAGCGCGCCACACTTACTGGCAGATATGCTCTTAAGAAAATGGTTTTCAGAGAGAGAGAGAGAGAGAGAGAGAGAGAGAGAGAGAGAGAGAGAGAGAGACTTGATCATTTCCGAATCTGTACTGATGGTCTACACTGATGGTCTGTACTGATGGTCTGCACTGATGGTCGGCACTGATAGTCTGTACTGATGGTCTACACTGATGGTCTGTACTGATGGTCTACACTGATGGTCTGTACTGATGGTCTGCACTGATGGTCGGCACTGATAGTCTGTACTGATGGTCTGCACTGATGGTCGGCACTGATAGTCTGTACTGATGGTCTACACTGATGGTCTGTACTGATGGTCTACACTGATGGTCTGTACTGATGGTCTACACTGATGGTCTGTACTGATGGTCTACACTGATGGTCTGTACTGATGGTCTACACTGATGGTCTGTACTGATGGTCTACACTGATGGTCTGTACTGATGGTCTACACTGATGGTCTGTACTGATGGTCTACACTGATGGTCTGTACTGATGGTCTACACTGATGGTCTGTACTGATGGTCTACACTGATGGTCTGTACTGATGGTCTACACTGATGGTCTGTACTGATGGTCTACACTGATGGTCTGTACTGATGGTCTACACTGATGGTCTGTACTGATGGTCTACACTGATGGTCTGTACTGATGTCTGTACTGATGGTCTACACTGATGGTCTGTACTGATGGTCTACACTGATGGTCTGTACTGATGGTCTACACTGATGGTCTGTACTGATGGTCTACACTGATGGTCTGTACTGATGGTCTACACTGATGGTCTGTACTGATGGTCTACACTGATGGTCTGTACTGATGGTCTACACTGATGGTCTGTACTGATGGTCTACACTGATGGTCTGTACTGATGGTCTACACTGATGGTCTGTACTGATGTCTGTACTGATGGTCTACACTGATGGTCTGTACTGATGGTCTACACTGATGGTCTGTACTGATGGTCTACACTGATGGTCTGTACTGATGTCTGTACTGATGGTCTACACTGATGGTCTGTACTGATGGTCTACACTGATGGTCTGTACTGATGTCTGTACTGATGGTCTGTACTGATGGTCTACACTGATGGTCTGTACTGATGGTCTGCACTGATGGTCGGCACTGATAGTCTGTACTGATGGTCTACACTGATGGTCTGTACTGATGGTCTGCACTGATGGTCGGCACTGATAGTCTGTACTGATGGTCTGTATGATGGTCTGCACTGATGGTCTGTACTGATGGTCTGCACTGATGGTCTGTACTGATGGTCTGTACTGATGGTCCTGTACTGATGGTCTGTACTGATGGTCTGTACTGATGGTCTGTACTGATGGTCTGCACTGATGGTCGGCACTGATAGTCTGTACTGATGGTCCTGTACTGATGGTCTGCACTGATGGTCGGCACTGATAGTCTGTACTGATGGTCTGTACTGATGGTCCTGTACTGATGGTCTACACTGATGGTCTGTACTGATGGTCCTGTACTGATGGTCTACACTGATGGTCTGTACTGATGGTCTGTACTGATGGTCCTGTACTGATGGTCTGTACTGATGTCTGTACTGATGGTCCTGTACTGATGGTCTACACTGATGGTCTGTACTGATGGTCTACACTGATGGTCTGTACTGATGGTCTGTACTGATGTCTGCACTGATGGTCTGTACTGATGGTCTACACTGATGGTCTGTACTGATGGTCTACACTGATGGTCTGTACTGATGTCTGTACTGATGGTCTGCACTGATGGTCGGCACTGATAGTCTGTACTGATGGTCTGCACTGATGGTCTGTACTGATGGTCTGTACTGATAGTCTGCACTAATGATCTGCACTGATGGTCTGTACTGATGTCTGTACTGATGGTCTACACTGATGGTCTGTACTGATGGTCTGCACTGATGGTCTGTACTGATGGTCCTGTACTGATGGTCTGCACTGATGGTCTGTGCTGATGGTCTGTACTGATGGTCTGCACTGATGGTCTGTACTGATGTCTGTACTGATGGTCCTGTACTGATGGTCTGCACTGATGGTCGGCACTGATAGTCTGTACTGATGGTCTGTACTGATGTCTGTACTGATGGTCTGTACTGATGTCTGTACTGATGGTCTGTACTGATGTCTGTACTGATGGTCTGTACTGATGGTCTGCACTGATGGTCGGCACTGATAGTCTGTACTGATGGTCTGCACTGATGGTCTGTGCTGATGGTCTGTACTGATGGTCTGCACTGATGGTCTGTGCTGATGGTCTGTACTGATGGTCTGTACTGATGTCTGTACTGATGGTCCTGTACTGATGGTCTGCACTGATGGTCGGCACTGATAGTCTGTACTGATGGTCCTGTACTGATGGTCTGCACTGATGGTCTGTACTGATGTCTGTACTGATGGTCCTGTACTGATGGTCTGCACTGATGGTCGGCACTGATAGTCTGTACTGATGGTCTACACTGATGGTCTGTACTGATGGTCTGTACTGATGTCTGTACTGATGGTCTGTACTGATGTCTGTACTGATGTCTGTACTGATGGTCTGTACTGATGTCTGTACTGATGGTCTGTACTGATGGTCTGTACTGATGGTCTGTACTGATGTCTGTACTGATGGTCTGTACTGATGGTCTACACTGATGGTCTGTACTGATGTCTGTACTGATGGTCTGCACTGATGGTCGGCACTGATAGTCTGTACTGATGGTCTGCACTGATGGTCGGCACTGATAGTCTGTACTGATGGTCTGCACTGATGGTCGGCACTGATAGTCTGTACTGATGGTCTACACTGATGGTCTGTACTGATGTCTGTACTGATGGTCTGTACTGATGGTCTACACTGATGGTCTGTACTGATGGTCCTGTACTGATGGTCTACACTGATGGTCTGTACTGATGGTCTGCACTGATGGTCGGCACTGATAGTCTGTACTGATGGTCTACACTGATGGTCTGTACTGATGGTCCTGTACTGATGGTCTACACTGATGGTCTGTACTGATAGTCTGCACTAATGATCTGCACTGATGGTCGGCACTGATAGTCTGTACTGATGGTCTGCACTGATGGTCGGCACTGATAGTCTGTACTGATGGTCTACACTGATGGTCTGTACTGATGGTCTGCACTGATGGTCGGCACTGATAGTCTGTACTGATGGTCTGCACTGATGGTCGGCACTGATAGTCTGTACTGATGGTCTGCACTGATGGTCTGTACTGATGGTCTGCACTGATGGTCGGCACTGATAGTCTGTACTGATGGTCTGCACTGATGGTCGGCACTGATAGTCTGTACTGATGGTCTGTACTGATGGTCTGCACTGATGGTCGGCACTG
Organism: Panulirus ornatus; assembly: GCF_036320965.1. Classification (NCBI taxonomy): domain Eukaryota; kingdom Metazoa; phylum Arthropoda; class Malacostraca; order Decapoda; family Palinuridae; genus Panulirus; species Panulirus ornatus. The sequence continues at coordinate 2,600,791 of NC_092248.1, read as the reverse complement.
ATAGTCTGTACTGATGGTCTGCACTGATGGTCGGCACTGATAGTCTGTACTGATGGTCTGCACTGATGGTCGGCACTGATAGTCTGTACTGATGGTCTACACTGATGGTCTGTGCTGATGGTCTGTACTGATGGTCTGCACTGATGGTCTGTACTGATGGTCTGTACTGATGGTCTGTACTGATGGTCTGCACTGATGGTCTGTGCTGATGGTCTGCACTGATGGTCTGCACTGATGGTCTGTACTGATGGTCTACACTGATGGTCTGTACTGATGATCTGTACTGATGGTCTACACTGATGGTCTGTACTGATGGTCTGCACTGATGGTCTGTACTGATGGTCTGTACTGATAGTCTGCACTAATGATCTGCACTGATGGTCTACACTGATGGTCTGTACTGATGGTCTGCACTGATGGTCGGCACTGATAGTCTGTACTGATGGTCTGCACTGATGGTCTGTACTGATGGTCTGTACTGATGGTCTGTACTGATGGTCTGTACTGATGGTCTACACTGATGGTCTGTGCTGATGGTCTGCACTGATGGTCGGCACTGATAGTCTGTACTGATGGTCTGCACTGATGGTCTGTACTGATGGTCTGTACTGATGGTCTGTACTGATGGTCTGTACTGATGGTCTGCACTGATGGTCTGTGCTGATGGTCTGTACTGATGGTCTGCACTGATGGTCTGTACTGATGGTCTGTACTGATGGTCTGTACTGATGGTCTGTACTGATGGTCTGTACTGATGGTCTGCACTGATGGTCTGTACTGATGGTCTGTACTGATGGTCTGTACTGGTGGTCTATACTGATGGCGAGTGGTACTGTCTGAGTGTGTGTTTCTGTGTTCTGTGAGGTTAGGTCAAGTCCAGGTTCCTTATGATAATAACGGACCCACAACAGATAAAGAAAGGGTCTGCACACTCATTCATCCAATCCTAATCGCTCCTCAGTAAATCGTCCGGATAAAGAGAAGGGATGCGGATAACTCTGAGGTGTCCGGATAAAGAGGAGGGATGCGGATAACTCTGAGGTGTCCGGATAAAGAGGAGGGATGCGGATAACTCTGAGGTGTCCGGATAAAGAGGAGGGATGCGGATAACTCTGAGGTGTCCGGATAAAGAGGAGGGATGCGGATTAACTTTGAGGTGTCCGGATAAAGAGGAGGGATGCGGATAACTCTGAGGTGTCCGGATAAAGAGGAGGGATGAGGATAACTCTGAGGTGTCCGGATAAAGAAGAGGGATGCAGATAACTCTGAAGTGTCCGGATAAAGAGGAGGGATGCGGATAACTCTGAGGTGTCCGGGTGTCCGGATAAAGAGGAGGGATGCGGATAACTCTAAGGTGTCCGGATAAACCGAGGGTGGACTGTGTAAGCCACAGTGGAGGCGCCTTGTACTTGGACGGGGTGTGTGGTTTGGCTCGAAATGACGTCGTCTTGGTGGCAAATAACCTGGCCAAATCACCTCGTTATTCCCAGGACCGACATGGGCATATACTGCCTCCCGTCCTGGGGGTAGAATAAGCCACAGAGACCCCCCCCCAAACTGACGTCAGAGAAAGTGAAGTAAAATGGCAGTGAAAGTGGCAAGAAATAAAGTGTATATATAAACGAGAGGTACTAAAGAAAATGGCGTGGGGGAAGTGGGGAGGGGAGGAGTATCACGGAAAACGGGAAGTGGTGCTTACAGGACTTATTTCATTTGTTTTTCAACCTTTTTTTTTTTTTTTTGTTTGCTGGTACAGAGGGTTCATCTCCGGTTCATTCTGCCACGGTCGTAATTAACGTAATTAACGTAATGCGTTGCGCATGGCAGATAGAGAATGGATGTGAGAGGATGTGGCCTTTCTTCGTCTGTTCCTGGCGCCACCTCGCTAACGCGGGAAACGCCGATCAAAGTCCGGGAATAAAAAAAGAAATATTTTCCCCATCACCCCCATCACCTCTCTGTGATATATACGACCCCCTTTTATATCGCTAGCACTGATGAGCGATATAGGCGCTTTATATATCGCCGGTAGTCGATGCTATACAGCCGGTCGCTATGGTCGTGTACGACGGTACGACCCTTAAGCACGACGGTACGACCTTTAAGCACGACGGTACGACCTTTAGGCACAACGGTACGACCTTTAAGCACGACGGTACGACATTTGGGATAGCCCTTGTATGGTGTTTTCCTTCCTGAGGCTACTGACCAATCACCTGCCGCCTTGGATCAACTCATCAGCTGCCAGCCGTACAAATTCAACTCGCAAAAACGTAATGACAAAAAAAAAGTTGTCCCCAGTCAACGAATTATTGTCCAAAACGCTGTAGATCACACGGCTATTTTCTCGCAACAATTCACTTACAGTGTCACCGACAATCTCGGGCAGTTGTGGAGGCAGGAAATACAAGGTTTATATATTGTGGAGGCAACAAATACGCGGCGAAAATGCGGTACGACAACTTCTTGCTGTCATTCATCACTTGAGCAGCGCTGCCTGACGTATGTGAGACCGCTGCCAACCGCAGGGAGTTTGGTCGCTGGGTGTCTTGTTCGGAACCTCACCACACGAGCGACACCCACTAAACCCATCCAGCGACACTCAGCCTCAAGAGCTCACCTGCTGGCGACAGAGAGAATGGTCGCCAAGAAATGTTTGCGCCAGGATGTCCTCTCGCATCCGGCGAGTGATTCGCCAGCCGGATATTATTGCCATATGTCCGAAATATGTTTACGTTTCCATGACAACCAACCAGCCGTTTCAGCACACTGGGTTATATACATATTCTATGTATTATATTTATCATACTTTGTCGCTGTCTCCCGCGTTAGCGAGGTAGCGCAAGGAAACAGGCGAAAGAATGGCCCAACCCACCCACATACACATGTTTATACATACACGTCCACACACGCACATATACATACCTATACATTTCAACGTATACATACATATACATTTCACCGTATACATACATATACATACACACATATACATATATATACATGTACATAGTCATACATGCTGCCTTCATCCATTCCCGCCGCCACCCCGCCACACATGAAATGACAACAAAGGCCACATTCGTCCACACTCAGTCTCTACCTGTCATGTATTATGCACTGAAACCATAGCTATATATCATCCATCTATACCGTTCTACCGTCTCTATCTATCGATCGACTTTAGTGCTCAGCTACCGTACCAACCCGAAGCCACCACCACTTTACCAACCACTCGCTCATCCCTCACACCCACACATCCATTAACTCTCTCTCTCTCTCTCTCTCTCTCTCTCTCTCTCTCTCTCTCTCTCTCTCTCTCTCTCTCTAATCAAACGCTGAGGAAAACACATTCGCCTTCCAGACTTTACACACTAAACGGTCGCCATAATCATAAAGGTTTGATCGCAGTTTAGAAAAAACCTTTAAAATGATTTTTTCTCTCATTTTTTTCAACTCGCAGCCAATTTCCTTCATCAATTAATCACTATAATCTTTACCTCCTTAATTACGAAATATTTAAAACTCAACACTTTGTTGATCAATCTCTCGTAGGCCTTGATCACAGCGGTACAGCCTTCAAGGCTGCCTGTACCACCCTTGAGCACGACGGTACGGCCCTTGAGCACGACGGTAAGGCCCTTGAGCACGACAGTACGGCCCTTGAGCAAGACGGTACGGCCCTTGACCACGACGGTACAGCCCTTGAGCACGACGGTACGGTCCTTGAGCAAGACGGTACGGCCCTTGAGCATGAAGGTACGGCCCTTGACCACGACGGTACGGCCCTTGAGCATGACGGTACGTCCCTTGAGCATGACGGTACCACCCTTGAGCACGACGGTACGGCCCTTGACCACGACGGTACCACCCTTGAGCACGACGTTACGGCCCTTGACCACGACGGTACCACCCTTGAGCAAGACGGTACGGTCCTTCAGCATGACGGTACGACCCTTGAGCACGACGGTACGGTCCTTGAGCACGACGGTACGGCCCTTGACCACGACGGTACGGTCCTTGAGCACGACGGTACGGTCCTTGAGCACGACGTACGGCCCTTGAGCACGACGGTACGGCCCTTGAGCACGACGGTATGGTCCTTGACCACGACGGTACGACCCTTGACCACGACGGTACGACCCTTGACCACGACGGTACGGCCCTTGAGCACGACGGTACGGTCCTTGAGCACGACGGTACGGGCCCTTGAACATAAGGGTACTGCCCTCAAGCACGACGGTGAGGGCCTTTAAACACGTTAGCACGAGCCTTGAGAACGCGCCCTTAGCGTCCTGAAGTAGGGCGGTCTCTACCGGAGTGGACCGTCGTGTTCAGGAGACACGCCCACAGACAACAACAGGCAGCCTCCTCAAACACCCGTATAACTGAACATGCAACGCGGCTACACACCCTCCTCTCTCTCTCTCTCTCTCTCTCTCTCTCTCTCTCTCTCTCTCTCTCTCTCTCTATCTCTATCTCGTCGTCGTCGTCGTCCAAGTGGTCGCACATCCCTCCTCAAAACACCCGCCACCGTCAACAGCTCCCTTCTCCCGCTAAACACAAGACACAAACCAGCTCAACACTCCTCTCCACTCCCTCAGTGTTCGCTCCCTCTGACAACAAGAGAGTGAGGGCCGCGCTGTTCGACCCGGTCCCTCCTTCAGGATACAATACGTAGCAATAATTGCTCGGGTGGGGCCCTTGAAGCCGCTCGCTGGGAATGCTAGATAGGACGGAGCTGCTTTTCTCTCGAACTGCAATACACGTCCTCGAACGTTTCCCTATCAGCAATATACGGCAGTATCTGCAAACAAAACCACCCCCCCACCTCTTTAATGGTAGCAGCGAATAATTGGATAATTCTCCTTCCAATAACTTGCACAATTTCCCTGACATATCTCCGATAATATGATGTATACTTCGGCAACCCATATATATATATATATATATATATATATATATATATATATATATATATCCCTGGGGATAGGGGACAAAGAATACTTCCCACGTATTCCCTGCGTGTCGTAAAAGGCGACTAAAAGGGGAGGGAGCGGGGGGCTGGAAATCCTCCCCTCTCGTTTTTTTTTGTTTTTTTTTTAATTTTCCAAAAGAAGGAACAGAGAATTGGGCCAGGTGAGGGTATTCCCTCAAAGGCCCAGTCCTCTGTTCTTAACGCTACCTCGCTAATGCGGGAAATGGCGAACAGTTTGAAAGAAAAAAGAAATATATATATATATATATATATATATATATATATATATATATATATATATATATATATATTTTTTTTTTTTTTTTTTCATACTATTCGCCATTTCCCCTTTAGCGAGGTAGTGTTAAGAACAGAGGACTGAGCCTTTGAGGGAAATCCTCACTTGGCCCCATTCTCTGTTCCTTCTTTTGGAAAATTAAAATCGAGAGGGGAGGATTTCCAGCCCCCGCTCCCTCCCCTTTCAGTCGCCTTCTACGACACGCAGGGAATACGTGGGAAGTATTCTTTCTCCCCTATCCCCAGGGATATACATATACATACACAGACATAATCATATTACAGAATAAAGGTGAAAAAACTTGGGAGTAATCATATGTGATAACATTAGCTTGAGCCATTCACACAACAAATGAACTACTGCATTTCATAACATGGTAGGATGGAATTGTGATGCCCCATGACCCTAGGAGACGACAAACTAATGATGAAACACTTCCCAGTACATACATACTCATGAAACTATAATACTGATGTGTACAGAGATCTCCCTAAAGTTTCTAACTGCGTGAACTGCACTTCTCCAAGTATTAGCAATTTCTAAGTTCTTCTCAAAAGTATCTTCTTTGTCTATTTCAAAGGTGAGAGTAACTCTCGTTCTTTGTCTACTTCAAAGGTGAGAGTAACTCTCTCGTTCTTTGTCTATTTCAAAGGTGAAAGTAACTCTCTTTCTTTGTCTACTTCAAAGGTGAGAGTAACTCTCTCGTTCTTTGTCTATTTCAAAGGTGAGAGTAACTCTCATTCTTTGTCTACTTCAAAGGTGAGAGTAACTCTCTCGTTCTTTGTCTATTTCAAAGGTGAAAGTAACTCTCTTTCTTTGTCTACTTCAAAGGTGAGAGTAACTCTCTCGTTCTTTGTCTATTTCAAAGGTGAGAGTAACTCTCATTCTTTGTCTACTTCAAAGGTGAGAGTAACTCTCATTCTTTGTCTACTTCAAAGGTGAGAGTAACTCTCATTCTTTGTCTACTTCAAAGGTGAAAGTAACTCTCATTCTTTGTCTACTTCAAAGGTGAGAGTAACTCTCTCTTTCTTTTTTTTTAATCTTATTTTCTGGCAATGGCTAAGCGTACAGTGTAAAATAAGCCAGGTGAGTCCTTCATTTCTGAACTCCTACTTTCATGCAAACCTGGACTGAACCTTTCAGCAGGAACCACATATAGGCAATATCGAACTTGACAGGTAAATAGACTATACGCCACAAGTTTGAAATTCACCCAAATGATGACAGGTAAATAGACTATACGCCACAAGTTTGAAATTCACCCAAATGATGACAGGTAAATAGACTATACGCCACAAGTTTAAAATTCACCCAAATGATGACAGGTAAATAGACTATACGCCACAAGTTTGAAATTCACCCAAATGATGACAGGTAAATAGACTATACGCCACAAGTTTGAAATTCACCCAAATGATGACAGGTAAATAGACTATACGCCACAAGTTTGAAATTCACCCAAATGATGACAGGTAAATAGACTATACGCCACAAGTTTGAAATTCACTCAAATGATGCATTACAAACCTCTGCGAAATACGTCACCTCGGGACAAATATGCTTGGAAATTCGTGTAAAACCAGAAAAACGAACTTAAAGAAAATAAGCTTAGTGAGTCTAGAATCAAGGGAGAGAATAAGCAGGGAAAACTGAACACTGTGAACAAAATAAGCTTGAGAGGTCCAAGTCAATCCAGAAGAAGCGGATAACGCCAGCTTAACTAGCGGATAACGCCAGCTTAACTAGCGGATAACACCAGCTTAACTAGCGGATAACACCAGCTTAACTAGCGGATAACACCAGCTTAACTAGCGGATAACACCAGCTTAACTAGCGGATAACGCCAGCTTAACTTGCGCATAACACCAGCTTAACTAGCGGATAACACCAGCTTAACTAGCGGATAACACCAGCTTACACAGCGGATAACGCCAGCTTAACTAGCGGATAACGCCAGCTTAACTAGCGGATAACACCAGCTTAACTAGCGGATAACACCAGCTTACCTAGCGGATAACACCAGCTTAACTAGCGGATAACACCAGCTTAACCAGCGGATAACACCAGCTTACCTAGCGGATAACACCAGCTTAACTAGCGAATAGCACTAGCTTAACTAGCGGATAACACCAGCTTACATAGCGGATAACACCAGCTTACATAGCGGATAACGCCAGCTTAACTAGCGGATAACGCTAGCTTAACTAGCGGATAACACCAGCTTAACTTGCGCATAACACCAGCTTAACTAGCGGATAGCACCAGCTTAAGTAGCGGATAACACCAGCTTAACTAGCGGATAACACCAGCTTAACTAGCGGATAACACCAGCTTACCTAGCGGATAACACCAGCTTAACTAGCAGATAACACCAGCTTAACTAGCGGATAACACCAGCTTAACTAGCGGATAACACCAGCTTAACTAGCGGATAACGCCAGCTTAACTAGCGGATAACACCAGCTTAACTAGCGGATAACACCAGCTTAACTAGCGGATAACACCAGCTTAACTAGTGGATAACACCAGCTTAACTAGCGAATAACACCAGCTTAACTAGCGGATAACACCAGCTTACCTAGCGGATAACACCAGCTTAACTAGCGAATAACACCAGCTTAACTAGCGGATAACACCAGCTTACATAGCGGATAACACCAGCTTACATAGCGGATAACGCCAGCTTAACTAGCGGATAACGCTAGCTTAACTAGCGGATAACACCAGCTTAACTAGCAGATAACACCAGCTTACATAGCGGATAACGCCAGCTTAACTAGCGGATAACACCAGCTTAACTAGCGGATAACGCCAGCCTAAGTAGCGGATAACGCCAGCTTAAGTAGCGGATAATACCAGCTTAACTAGCGGATAACACCAGCTTAACTAGCGGACAACACCAGCTTAACTAGCGAATAACACCAGCTTAACTAGCTGATAACACCAGCTTAACTAGCGGATAACGCCAGATTAACGAGCGAATAACACCAGCTTAACTAGCGGATAACTTTAGCTTAACTAGCGGATAACACCAGCTTACCTAGCAGATAACACCAGCTTACCTAGCGGATAACATCAGCTTAACTAGCAGATAACACCAGCTTAACTAGCGGATAACACCAGCTTAACTAGTGCAACATGATGTACACAATAAGCTTGTAAGGCCCAAATAGTTCAAAATAGGCATAGCAACCTCAATAATCCGGACCTTAAGAACAAAACAGGCTTAGAAATGTTACGATATCTAAATAAACAACATTAAATCCCTCCCAAAAATAAACATTAAATCCCTCCCAAAAATAAACATTAAATCCCTCCCAAAAATAAACATTAAATCCCTCCCAAAAATAAACATTAAATCCCTCCCAAAAATAAACATTAAATCCCTCCCAAAAATAAACATTGAATCCCTCCCAAAAATAAACATTAAATCCCTCCCAAAAATAAACATTGAATCCCTCCCAAAAATAAACATTAAATCCCTCCCAAAAATAAACATTAAATCCCTCCCAAAAAAAAACATTAAATCCCTCCCAAAAATAAACATTAAATCCCTCCCAAAAATAAACATTAAATCCCTCCCAAAAATAAACATTAAATCCCTCCCAAAAATAAACATTGAATCCCTCCCAAAAATAAACATTAAATCCCTCCCAAAAATAAACACTGAATCCCTCCCAAAAATAAACATTGAATCCCTCCCAAAAATAAACATTAAATCCCTCCCAAAAATAAAAAAATATTATAACAACACATAATACACGAAAGCGCAAATCTAACAGACCATAAATAAGCAAGTGTCTCAAAATCACCCGCACCCAATTACCTGACGACTCAAAGAAAATAAAAAAATAATAATTACTAATAAATTACCATTTCACAACATCAGACTTGAAAATGTACGAAGGCAACGTAATATTCCCACCGTCCACACCCGGACCCCCTTTCTGACCGGCATATTGTTGCATAGACATACGACGCTGGTCCCATCTACAGGGCTCCCGTCTTCGCTAGTCCACAGCTGCTCACTGTGTTAGCGGATCTGGGTACTGCGTTAAGTGTGAGGCAGGAGCTAAGGCATCGGGCCGGGTGTGGAGGAAGGAGGGAAGGGAAGGGAAGGGAGGGGAAGGCCGTCCTTCAGGAGTGTCAATTACCACACGTGTGTCCATCTGTCTGTGGCCGTGGCCACAGACAGATGGACAGATGACACGCGCCACGCGATCATCACCTGTCATCTAATCTTACATCTATACACTCTATAATAATCTATTTCCCGAACTATATATATATATATATATATATATATATATATATATATATATATATATATATATATATATATATATATATATCTTTTCTTTCTTTCAAACTATTCGCCATTTCCCGCGTTAGCGAGGTAGCGTTAAGAACAGAGGACTGGGCCTTTGAGGGAATATCCTCACCTGGCCCCCTTCTCTGTTCCTTCTTTTGGAAAATTAAAAAAAGAATGATGAGAGGGGAGGATTTCCAGTCCCCCGCTCCCTCCCCTTTTAGTCGCCTTCTACGACACGCAGGGAATACGTGGGAAGTATTCTTTCTCCCCTATCCCCAGGGATATATATATATATATATATATATATATATATATATATATATATATATATATATATATATATATATATATATATATATATATATCCTTAATTCCGACATCTATTTCGTCCACTTCCGAGGAAGCTGGGCGAGTAGAAGCGAGATTATGTGTGACGTGA
>NC_092248.1:2580764-2585764 GCF_036320965.1 Panulirus ornatus | reverse complement strand
CCACTGGGTCAAGAACATCCCCACTCACCACCCACCACTGGGTCAAGAACATCCCCACTCACCTCCCACCACTGGGTCAAGAACACCCCCACTCACCTCCCACCACTTGGTCAAGAACATCCACACACACCACCCACCACTGGGTCAAGAACATCCCCACTCACCTCCCACCACTGGATCAAGAACATCCCCACTCACCTCCCACCACTGGGTCAAGAACATCCCCACTCACCTCCCACCACTGGGTCAAGAACATCCCCACTCACCTCCCACCAGTGGGTCAAGAACATCCCCACTCACCTCCCACCACTGGGTCAAGAACACCCCCACTCACCTCCCACCACTGGGTCAAGAACATCCACACACACCACCCACCACTGGGTCAAGAACATCCCCACTCACCTCCCACCACTGGATCAAGAACATCCCCACTCACCTCCCACCACTGGGTCAAGAACATCCCCACTCACCTCCCACCACTGGGTCAAGAACATCCCCACTCACCTCCCACCACTGGGTCAAGAACATCCCCACTCACCACCCACCACTGAGTCAAAAACATCACCACTCACCACCCACCACTGGGTCAAGAACATCCCCACTCACCACCCACCACTGGGTCAAGTACATCCCCACTCACCTCCCACCACTGGGTCAAGAACACCCCCACTCACCTCCCACCACTGGGTCAAGAACATCCACACACACCACCCACCACTGGGTCAAGAACATCCCCACTCACCTCCCACCACTGGATCAAGAACATCCCCACTCACCTCCCACCACTGGGTCAAGAACATCCCCACTCACCTCCCACCACTGGGTCAAGAACATCCCCACTCACCTCCCACCAGTGGGTCAAGAACATCCCCACTCACCTCCCACCACTGGGTCAAGAACACCCCCACTCACCTCCCACCACTGGGTCAAGAACATCCACACACACCTCCCACCACTGGGTATCCCACTCACCTCCCACCACTGGGTCAAGAACATCCCCACTCACCTCCCACCACTGGGTCAAGAACATCCCCACTCACCACCCACCACTGAGTCAAGAACATCCCCACTCACCACCCACCACTGGGTCAAGAACATCCCCACTCACCTCCCACCACTGGGTCAAGAACATCCCCACTCACCTCCCACCACTGGGTCAAGAACATCCACACACACCTCCCACCACTGGGTCAAGAACATCCACACACACCTCCCACCACTGGGTATCCCACTCACCTCCCACCACTGGGTCAAGAACATCCACACACACCTCCCACCAGTGGGTCAAGAACATCCACACTCACCTCCCACCACTGGGTCAAGAACATCCCCACACACCTCCCACCAGTGGGTCAAGAACATCCACACTCACCTCCCACCACTGGGTCAAGAACATCCCCACTCACCTCCCACCACTGGGTCAAGAACATCCCCACTCACCTCCCACCACTGGGTCAAGAACATCACCACTCACCTCCCACCACTGGATCAAGAACATCCCCACTCACCACCCACCACTGGGTCAAGAACATCCCCACTCACCTCCCACCACTGGGTCAAGAGCATCCCCACTCACCTCCCACCACTGGGTCAAGAACATCCCCACTCACCTCCCACCACTGAGTCAAGAACATCCCCACTCACCTCCCACCATTGGGTCAAGAACATCCCCACTCACCTCCCACCACTGGGTCAAGAACATCCCCACTCACCTCCCACCACTGGGTCAAGAACACCCCCACTCACCTCCCACCAGTGGGTCAAGAACATCCCCACTCACCACCCACCACTGGGTCAAGAACATCCCCACTCACCTCCCACCACTGGGTCAAGAACATCCCCACTCACCTCCCACCACTGGGTCAAGAACATCCCCACTCACCTCCCACCACTAGGTCAAGAACACCCCCACTCACCTCCCACCAGTGGGTCAAGCACATCCCCACTCACCACCCACCACTGGGTCAAGAACATCCCCACTCACCTCCCACCACTGGGTATCCCACTCACCTCCCACCACTGGGTATCCCACTCACCTCCCACCACTGGGACAGGAATTCCTGCTGGCATGTGAAGAATCTCACTCGACCATGAGAGGGCCCAGCAACAGGCCGACCACCTCACCGTGATGAGAAGGTTCTCACTATGAGACAAGCCAAGTTGCCCTTCATGTTACCTGGGACGGCACAGGCAGTCCAATGTCTTCATATAAACCTCATTTACGATATCTTTCTTTCAAACTATTCGCCATTTCCCGCGTTAGCGAGGTAGCGTTAAGAACAGAGGACTGGGCCTTTGAGGGAATATCCTCACTTGGCCCCCTTCTCTGTTCCTTCTTTTGGAAAATTAAAAAAGAGGGGGGAGGATTTCCAGCCCCCCCGCTCCCTTCCCTTTTAGTCGCCTTCTACGACACGCAGGGAATACGTGGGAAGTATTCTTTCTCCCCTATCCCTATTTACAATATATATATATATATATATATATATATATATATATATATATATATATATATATATATATATATATATATATATATATATATATCCCTGGGGATAGGGGAGAAAGAATACTTCCCACGTATTCCCTGCCTGTCGTAGAAGGCGACTAAAAGGGAAGGGAGGCGGAGGGGATGGAAATCCTCCCCTCTCTTTTTTTTTTCTTTTTAATTTTTCCAAAACAAGGAACAGAGGGGGCCAGGAGAGGATATTCCAAAAAAGGCCCAGTCCTCTGTCCTTAAAGCTACTTCCCTAATGCGGGAAATGGCGAATAGCATGAAAGAAAGATATATATATATATATATATATATATATATATATATATATATATATATATATATATATATATATATATATATAATCATATATATATGAATTACGTACATGTGTATATATGTATATACATGTGTATGTGGGTGGGCTGGGCCATTCTTTCGTCTGTTTCCTTGCGCTACCTCGCTAACGCGGGAGACAGCGACAAAGTATAATAACTATAAATATAAATATACATATTCCTTAGCCTAAGTCCGGGATCTTGTTTATCAATCAGCCCCGAGGGGCAGGATGAACAGCTGGATGAACTGTGGACAAACTGCCGCGGCCAGGATACGAAACCCGGGCGAGCCCGTGTGTGACGGACGCATGGCAAGCTTAGCTCCAGCCTAGGGTGAGGCCCTTGGCCACGACCGTAGAAACAGGTGGTCATAATGACCTGGCCAATGGCCTCAGCTCTAAGTGTTAGGAGGTCCAAAAAAGGTCGAGCCATGATATTGAAGGGGTTCGTAGCGTCGTGGTGAAAGGTCGTACCGTCGTGGTGAAGGGTCGTAGCGTCGTGGTCAAGGGTCGTACCGTCGTGGTGAAGGGTCGTAGCGTCGTGGTGAAGGGTCGTACCGTCGTGGTGAAGGGTCGTACCGTCGTGGTGAAGGGTCGTACCGTCGTGGTCAAGGGTCGTACGATCGTGCTCAAGGGTCGTACGGTCGTGCTCAAGGGCCGTACCGTTTTGCTAAAGGGTCGTACCGTTGAGCTCAAGGATCGTACCATCGTTCTCAAGTCGTACCGTCGCGCTCAAGGGGTACGGTCGTGCTTAAGGGTCGTAACGTCGTGCTCAAGGGTCGTACCATCATTATCAAGGGTCGTACCACCGCGCTGGTTTCTAACTGCTAAGGTACGACCTCAAATCCTAACATGTATTGAGGGACGATCACTCGCGCGTCTTAATCTACTGAACAAAGATGAATAAAATCCATCGTGTCCTCCTCTTCATCCCTCCACGTCCCTCCCTCTTTCCCATTCCCCTTAGACCCCCTTCCCATCTCTTTTTCCCCTCCTCTCCCCCACCACCCAGCAGTCGAGGAGCAGGAGGAGGAGGAGGAGGAGGAGGAGGAGGTGGCCGGGTTTCGAACGGCCGCTTCACCTTGGGCACTCGAGGCGAGCGAGGACATCACTCCAAGCCAGGCTTCTCCTCCTCACTCCATGCTCGGCCACGGCGGAAACATGACGCCACAAAAGACGTGGGATCTTGTCCCGTGTCCTTAGGGTATAGGAGGTCACTCACACACACACACACAACACACACACACACACACACACACACACACACACACACACACTAGAATTCAGATAAGATGAAATCTTCAAATTCAATGAAGACAGATGGACGGAAAACTCCAATGCTTCCCTACGCCTCTACCCTCATGCAAGTCTAGCTCTGTCCCTCCCCAGCCTCCTTCTTGATGCGGGACTCTGTCTGTCCCTAGGCCAGGTTTTCATCCTCACACAAGGTCCTACCTATCCTTCTCCAAATCTCTATTCTTCAACAAGTTCCCATCCACTCCCTAATGCAAGTCTCCTACATTCCCTCATGGAAGTCTCCTATATTCCCTTATGGAAGTCTCCTACATTCCCTCATACAAGTCTCCTACATTCCCTCATGCAAGAGTCTTACATTCCCCCATACAAGTCTCCTATATTCATTCATGTCTCCATCCACTCCCTAATGGAAGTCTCCTATATTCCCTCATGCAAATCTCATACATTCCCTCATGGAAGTCTCCTATATTCCCTCATGGAAGTCTCCTATATTCCCTCATGCAAGTCTCCTACATTCCCTCATGCAAGTCTCCTACATTCCCTCATACAAGTCCCCATCCACTCCCTCGTGCACGTCTCCTTCCCTTCTTCCCCGAACCTTGCCTCTTCCTCCTCCTCCTCCTCCTTCACCTCACACAACGTTGTCACCTTCCTCACCAGCCTTCCACCAACACTACCTTCGTCTTCCTTCTTAATGTGTGTATTCCTTGGTTGCCTCCGTGTTCCTCCTACTGCCTCCTACATCTTCCTCACCCACAGGCGAGCCTCCCACTTTCTCCCCAGTCTCGAGACTTTCCCCTGGGCTTCTTTCCTCCATCAATCACCACCTTCACACACTCTCTCCCCCCCCCCTCTCTCTCTCTCTCTCTCTCTCTCTCTCTCTCTCTCTCTCTTTCTCTCCCGAAGAGCAGACGA
>NC_092248.1:2545764-2575764 GCF_036320965.1 Panulirus ornatus | reverse complement strand
CCTTATCTCTCTTTGAAGTCCATGTTTACTCGTCGGAGTTGCCTCCGACATCAGTCATCTCCCGGTTCAAAGGTCTTCATGATTCCTTCATCACAGGGAGGCAAAATACACCCCTTCCTCCACCCGTGATCCGAAAAAAAACAAAAAAAACTCGCTAAACGAGAAAGATCATTCGTCTAAAATACATAAAACGTGAAGCCTTGTGAATCTCCGTGTCAGTTACCGATAAAATCCTTTATAATAACAATCCCATTGTAATACCATTACAACTCTTGTCATTTATATTATTTACGCACTCAGGGACGTATTTCTAATTAGACAACATTTATCCTATTACTAATGAAGTTTTCGTACGCTCCTTCTCTTACCCTTCTGGTGTTGTGTCAATTATAGCATTATCTGTACTTGTCTCTGATAGAAAAATCTTCAAGAACTTAAAACTAACTTCCCTGATCTCGAGGCTGGGAGAGGGGGGAAAACAATCCACACCCGAGGCCTCCGTGAAAGCCAGCGATCAACTTTACTGGCGGTGGATTTCGAGGGCGATGACGGTCGCTTGGTCTGAAACAGAGAGGGTGAGGATGTGGTCTTGGGGAGGGCCGGGAGCCAGCGGGGCGGGCGAACCATTGGAGGGATTCATCTCCCAGGGATTTAGCTGCCATCGTTAGGACCACAAGGTTCACCATGTCCCTCACCCCTCCTCTCTCTCTCTCTCTCTCTCTCTCTCTCTCTCTCTCTACCAGCCAGTGCTCCCAGCACTCTGCCATCGCTTTTATATCCATTTTATTCATAAAGTTCTCCTCTTGGGATGAATCTCATCCCAGACATGGGCGACTTTTACTCTCGAGTTTTACAATATCATGGAAATCATACGTACCAAAAAAAAAATATAAACATCTATTGTTCCCTCCCAGTTTCATGTATGAGCCATTGATCTTCAAACATGAGATAAAGACGTCTCTCTCTCTCTCTCTCTCTCTCTCTCTCTCTCTAGTCTGTCATAATCCCTTGCAACACAGCAAGAGATGTATGGACCATGAGCTTCTGTGGTATACTGGTCAACGTTGCTGACCATGAAGAATCATGTGCTGGCCCATCTGGGGGGATGGGGTGTTTTTTAAAGTCCTGGGAAGGGCCGTCAGCTCACAGCCAGCCCAGGCTGTTCATCCTTCCACCTCGGGCCGGAAAAGACACGTGTGTACGACCACAATTGTGGCCAGAAGGGAAAAGACACCCAGCACCGGAACGACCACAACACCCCAATGAAAGACAGTGGGACGACCACCTCAAGTGCCCAGGCAGATAGCGACACGACCTGGATCACGACTTCGTACTTGAGGCAGAGCCCCGGCTTCGAGGAATTACTCTCGAGTCCTCCTCCAAATGACTCCCGTCTCTTTTATTACCAATAGACTGCCAGATACTGCGGGGTCATTCTACTCTCTCTCTCTCTCTCTCTCTCTCTCTCTCTCTCTCTCTCTCTCTCTCTCTCTCTCTCTCTCTCTCCTAGCTCAAACCGTAGCCCCAGACGACCTCTCATCTCCCCCGCACCCCCCTCAACCCCACACCAATTCAATTGGCCCCTTCAATCTATCGCACTCAGTTCGCCCTTTCCAGGTATAAGAAGATAAGCTGGCCCTTGGCTCTGTCAACACCCATACCTCAACCACCCTGGTCGAGTATCCCTCCCTTCCCCCACCCTTCGCGACTCTATCTACACCCATACCTCAACCATCCTGGTCGAATACCAATTCGCCCTCGCAACTCTATCAACACCCATACCTCAACCACCCTGGTCGAATACCAATTCGCCCTCACGACTCTATCAACATCCATACCTCAACCACCCTGGTCGAATACCAATCAGCCCTCACGACTCTATCAACATCCATACCTCAACCACCCTGGTCGAATACCAATCAGCCCTCTTGACTCTACCAACACCTATACCTCAACCATCCTGGTCGAATACCAATTCGCCCTCGCGACTCTATCAACACCCATACCTCAACCACCCTGGTCGAATACCAATCAGCCCTCTTGACTCTATCAACACCCATACCTCAACCATCCTGGTTGAATACCAATTCGCCCTCTGGACTGTGTCAACAACCATACCTCACCTCGCTGCTCCAGTATCAACTGGCTTCCTCATCTCTCCTGACAACCATCCACCCACAGCCAGGGTCGCCTCCCCATCCGTGCCAGACTCGAGGGATAAAGGTATTTAAGTTTCTTCCTTCTTATCTCCAGCCAGTTTTATGGAGGGCTAAAGAGACGCGCCCGGCCCGTTCCAAAGGACCAATGGTTCGTTCCGGACCCAACTTGTATCTTTTTTTTTCCCCCTTTAATTTCTGTTTTCAGGGTTCTATATTTTCCCCCTTTTCTTTAATTTCTGTTTTCAGGGTTCTATATTTTTCCCCCTTTTCTTTAGTTTCTCTTTTCAGGGTTCTATATTTTTCCCCCTTTTCTTTAATTTTTCTTTTCAGGGTTCTACATTTTTCCCATTTTTCTTTAATTTCTCTTTTCAGGGTTCTATATTTTCCCCCCTTTTCTTTAATTTCTCTTTTCAGGGTTCTATATTTTCCCCCCTTTTCTTTAATTTCTCTTTTCAGGGTTCTATATTTTCCCCCCTTTTCTTTAATTTCTCTTTTCAGGATTCTATATTTTCCCCCCCTTTTCTTTAATTTCTCTTTTCAGGGTTCTATATTTTCCCCCCCTTTTCTTTAATTTCTCTTTTCAGGATTCTATATTCTTCTGAGTTCGCTTGAAGACAAGAGGGAAAGAGATGGGAGTCACTGCTATGTAACTGCTATAACCCATTCTATTAGCTATATTTCCTACTGAGATTTATGTAAGTTGAATCTCTAAACACCCCGTTCATCAATGTATTCCCACTGTATCTACCATAAAATCGAATTCATTCAAATCTATACCACTTCTATCACTGTATTTCTTACAGTACCTAACTGTATTTATCCACAAGGTTATCAATATTGGTGTGCTGGTCTTGTATTCATACATTTGATACTGGTCAGTCTACTGTATTCTACAGCAGGTACATGGGAGGTCTCTTTTATACATTCATATTACACAAAAGTAACCACTGTACACAGAGATGGTACATTCTACTGTGTTACGATAAAGTACACTCTATATTCTCAAGTACAACACAATACTTCGTTTTATCAATATCATTATTATCATTATCATAATCATCATCATCATCATCATTATCATTATTATTACTATAATAATAATAATAATAATAATAATAATAATAATAATAATAATAGCAATAATAATAATAATAATAATATTAATACTACTACTACTACTACTAATAATAATAATAATAATAATAATAATAATAATAATAATAATAATAATAAAAATAATAATAATAATAATAATAATAATAATAATAATAATAATAATGTCATTATTATCATTATTATCATAAATATCAATAATGCTTGTATTATTACTATAATAATAATAATAATAATAATAATAATAATAATAATAATAATAATAATAATAGCAATAATAATAATAATAATAATATTAATACTACTACTACTACTACTACTAATAATAATAATAATAATAATAATAATAATAATAATAATAATAATAATAAAAATAATAATAATAATAATAATAATAATAATAATAATAATAATAATAATAAAAATAATGTCATTATTATCATTATTATCATAAATATCAATAATGCTTGTATTATTACTATTCTATTCTGCTTTTTTTCTCTCAAATTATTAACAATTCTTCAATTTCTTGTTAATCAATTACGTAGGGGAGTGAGCTGGCTGAGCGAAAGTCTCTGATCTAAACCATCCGTTCTGAGAATGTCCGATGTGGTCTGAATATATGTCTCTTGGAATACTCAGGGCAGAGTGCAAACGTTTCCAATGATACAAGTCTCAGGTCATCATGCAAACGTTTCCTATGATACAAGTCTCAGGTCATCATGCAAACGTTTCCTATGATACAAGTCTCAGGTCATCATGCAAACGTTTCCTATGATAAAAGTCTCAGGGCATCGTGCAAACGTTTCCTATGATACATGCCTCAGGGCACCGTGCAAACGTTTCCTATGATACAAGTCTAAGGGCATCGTGCAAACGTTTCCTTATATATATATATATATATATATATATATATATATATATATATATATATATATAAGAGAGCTTGGGAAGTGAGTCAGTTGTTGTTCGCTGATGATACAGCGCTGGTGGCTGATTCATGTTAGAAACTGCAGAAGCTGGTGACTGAGTTTGGTAAAGTGTGTGAAAGAAGAAAGTTAAGAGTAAATGTGAATAAGAGCAAGGTTATTAGGTACAGTAGGGTTGAGGGTCAAGTCAACTGGGAGGTAAGTTTGAATGGAGAAAAACTGGAGAAAGTAAAGTGTTTTAGATATCTGGGAGTGGATCTGGCAGCGGATGGAACCATGGAAGCGGAAATGGATCATAGGTTGGGGGAGGGGGCGAAAATCCTGGGAGCCTTGAAGAATGTGTGGAAGTCGAGAACATTATCTCGGAAAGCAAAAATGGGTATGTTTGAAGGAATAGTGGTTCCAACAATGTTGTATGGTTGCGAGGCGTGGGCTATGGATAGAGTTGTGCGCAGGAGGATGGATGTGCTGGAAATGAGCTGTTTGAGGACAATGTGTGGTGTGAGGTGGTTTGATCGAGTAAGTAACGTAAGGGTAAGAGAGATGTGTGGAAATAAAAAGAGCGTGGTTGAGAGAGCAGAAGAGGGTGTTTTGAAATGGTTTGGGCACATGGAGAGAATGAGTGAGGAAAGATTGACCAAGAGGGTATATGTGTCGGAGGTGGAGGGAACGAGGAGAAGTGGGAGACCAAATTGGAGGTGGAAAGATGGAGTGAAAAAGATTTTGTGTGATTGAGGCCTGAACATGCAGGAGGGTGAAAGAAGGGCAAGGAATAGAGTGAATTGGATCGATGTGGTATACCGGGGTTGACGTGCTGGCAGTGGATTGAATCAGGGCATGTGAAGCGTCTGGGGTAAACCATGGAAAGCTGAGTAGGTATGTATATTTGCGTGTGTGGACGTATGTATATACATGTGTATGGGGATGGGTTGGGCCATTTCTTTCGTCTGTTTCCTTGCGCTACCTCGCAAACGCGGGAGACAGCGACAAAAAAAAAAAATATATATATATATATATATCCTTAATGAGTTTTCCCTCTAAGGTTATCAAACGTTTCTCAGAAACCCCTAAGAAACGTTGCTCACCATTCACTACCCCAAACCCACCCCTCCTCGTTTCATACCAACAGAAAACGTTACCAGGAGCCCACTGTGTCCTGGCCACAGGGTTCTGGCGGGGCCAAAGATGTGTACATCCCTTGCCGCTTCTCACAACTTCCAGGGAAGGTAATGTCGTCCAAAACTGTATACGAGGTGTGTGTGTGTGTGTGTGTGTGTGTGTGTGTGTGTGTCTCGGAGGTCAACCCCCTCACCCTCCTACCTACTCCCACTGTAACAACATAAGAGAGAATATATGTCGGTTAACCTGGAGGGAGGACCAACCTCCACCTCCTCCCAACACAACTCAGGAGGGGGGTATGTCCCTCCTTCCCTCCTTCCCCTGGTGGGAAAAAATGGACTCGCCCAGCAGGTCTGACGTAATGAGAGAGACTGATCACTTTCAGAAGCTGGAGTTACTCCACTCATCAATGGAGTCACTCCACTCATCAATGGACTTACTCCACTCATCAATGGAGCCACTCCACTCATCAATGGAGCCACTCCACTCATCAATGGAGTCACTCCACTCATCAATGGAGTCACTCCACTCATCAATGGAGTCACTCCACTCATCAATGGAGTCACTCCACTCATCAATGAAGCCACTCCTCTCATCAATGGAGTTACTCCACTCATCAATGGAGTCACTCCACTCATCAATGGAGCCACTCCACTCATCAATGGAGTCACTCCACTCATCAATGGAGCCACTCCACTCATCAATGGAGTTACTCCACTCATCAATGGAGTCACTCCACTCATCAATGGAGCCACTCCACTCATCAATGGAGTCACTCCACTCATCAATGGAGTCACTCCACTCATCAATGGAGTCACTCCACTCATCAATGAAGCCACTCCTCTCATCAATGGAGTCACTCCACTCATCAATGGAGTCACTCCACTCACCAATGGAGCCACTCCACTCATCAATGGAGTCACTCCACTCATCAATGGAGCCACTCCACTCACCAATGGAGCCACTCCACTCATCAATGGAGTCACTCCACTCACCAATGGAGCCACTCCACTCATCAATGGAGTCACTCCACTCACCAATGGAGCCACTCCACTCATCAATGGAGTCACTCCACTCATCAATGGAGTCACTCCACTCATCAATGGAGTCACTCCACTCATCAATGGAGCCACTCCACTCATCAATGGAGCCACTCCACTCATCAATGGAGCCACTCCACTTACCAATGGAGTTACTCCACTTACCAATGTGAGAGAACCTCAATAGAATTATATTACATTTTCTTCCACTCCACATCTCTTAACTGGATTCACATCAGTAACGATAGATTAGATTGCAAATAACAGTATCATTTTGCCAATCCACATATCTTAATTGGATATACACTGAAAGGTGGGTAAATACTTTATATATATATATATATATATATATATATATATATATATATATATATATATATATATATATATATATATTATCCCTAGGGATAGGGGAGAAAGAATACTTCCCACGTATTCCCTGCGTGTCGTAGAAGGCGACTAAAAGGGAAGGGAGCGGGTGGCTGGAAATCCTCCCCTCTCGTTTTTTTTTTTTTTTTTCAATTTTTCCAAAGAAGGAACAGAGAAGGGGGCCAGGTGAGGATATTCCCTCAAAGGCCCAGTCCTCTGTTCTTAACGCTACCTCGCTAATGCGGGAGTGGCGTATGGTATGAAATATATGTGTATATATTATATATATATATATATATATATATATATATATATATATATATATATATATATATATATATATTTTATACTTTGTCGCTGTCTCCCGCGTTTGCGAGGTAGCGCAAGGAAACAGACGAAAGAAATGGCCCAACCCCCCCCATACACATGTATATACATACGTCCACACACGCAAATATACATACCTACACAGCTTTCCATGGTTTACCCCAGACGCTTCACATGCCTTGATTCAATCCACTGACAGCACGTCAGCCCCGGTATACCACATCGCTCCAATTCACTCTATTCCTTGCCCTCCTTTCACCCTCCTGCATGTTCAGGCCCCGATCACACAAAATCTTTTTCACTCCATCTTTCCACCTCCAATTTGGTCTCCCTCTTCTCCTCGTTCCCTCCACCTCCGACACATATATCCTCTTGGTCAATCTCTCCTCACTCATTCTCTCCATGTGCCCAAACCACTTCAAAACACCCTCTTCTGCTCTCTCAACCACGCTCTTTTTATTTCTACACATCTCTCTTACCCTTACGTTACTCACTCGATCAAACCACCTCACACCACACATTGTCCTCAAACATCTCATTTCCAGCACATCCATCCTCCTGCGCACAACTCTATCCATAGCCCACGCCTCGCAACCATACAACATTGTTGGAACCACTATTCCTTCAAACATACCCATTTTTGCTTTCCGAGATAATGTTCTCGACTTCCACACATTCTTCAAGGCCCCCAGAATTTTCGCCCCCTCCCCCACCCTATGATCCACTTCCGCTTCCATGGTTCCATCCGCTGCCAGATCCACTCCCAGATATCTAAAACACTTCACTTCCTCCAGTTTTTCTCCATTCAAACTCACCTCCCAATTGACTTGACCCTCAACCCTACTGTACCTAATAACCTTGCTCTTATTCACATTTACTCTTAACTTTCTTCTTCCACACACTTTACCAAACTCAGTCACCAGTCACCATATATGAACGGTGGATAGATAAATGTACACTACTCTAACATTAATTCACTTATCACATCAGGACCACTTTCTTGAAATAGATCCTGGGTCAATAATGATTAAACAAAATATATTCAGGAAAAAAAGATATGTTATTATAATATTCAATCATTACGATAATAAATTTAACGTAAGAAGGTTGAAATCAAATTACCATTAAGTCATCGAAGTCCTAGTTGTAAGACAGAGATAAAGACGTGCGATGAGAAACCGAAGGAGATATCTGTTGATGATTTTGTATCTTTCCCGCCGTAAAAAAAGATATCTTTCACATCTCAACGATAGATATTGTCTTCTACGACCACCACGACCCACGTCGTGAAGAGATGAGCTCGCCAGCC
The DNA here is from genome assembly GCF_036320965.1 of Panulirus ornatus. Classification (NCBI taxonomy): domain Eukaryota; kingdom Metazoa; phylum Arthropoda; class Malacostraca; order Decapoda; family Palinuridae; genus Panulirus; species Panulirus ornatus. Next base: position 2,567,399 of record NC_092248.1, on the reverse strand, counting down.
ACCTCGTCCGCTCGGCCCTCACAACGTTCGAGGATCTGACCACCTTCCACCGACATCCATATCAGGAAACGTTCTTCTCCCCCATCCCCTCGTCCAGGAAACGTTTGGAGATCTGACCACCTTCCACCGACATCCATATCAGGAAACGTTCTTCTCCCCCATCCCCTCGTCCAGGAAACGTTTGGGGATCCGAACATCTTCCACCGACATCCATATCAGGAAACGTTCTCCTCCCCCATCCCCTCGTCCAGGAAACGTTTGGAGATCCGAACATCTTCCACCGACATCCATATCAGGAAACGTTCTCCTCCCCATCCCCTCGTCCAGGAAACGTTTGGGGATCCGACCATCTTCCACTGACATCCATATCAGGAAACGTTCTCCCCACCCCGTCCAGGAAACGTTCGGGGATCCGACCACCTTCCACCGACATCCATATCAGGAAACGTTCTCCCCACCCCGTCCAGGAAACGTTCGGGATCCGACCATCATCTTCTCCCAACAACACCCAGAAACGTTTGTGGAACCAACCACCATCTTCTCAGGAAACGTTTGGGAGGCAACCGGTAAAATTCGCCCAACAACCATGACCATAAACGTTTATCCAGTGACCACAAAGTCTCGGTAATCCTTGAATGAATACACAAAACCGTCTATATCCTTAATCCTTCGTCTATGGCCCTTCCTCTGCCGTCTGTGTACCAGATAACTTCCCCACCATGTCCACACTCGTCTCTGTGTTTCCTTATCTCTCTATTGCAAACTGGAGTGAAAGGACCCAATGGCCTGTTCTTGTTTGAATTCCTTTGAAATGATAAACCCACCAAGACGAGAAGCGACTTTATATATATATATATATATATATATATATATATATATATATATATATATATATATATATATATATATATCCCTGAGGATAGGGGAGAAAGAATACTTCCCACGTATTCCCTGCGTGTCGTAGAAGGCGACTGAAAGGGGAGGGAGCGGGTGGCTGGAAATCCTCCCTCTCGTTTTCTTTTCTTTTTTAATTTTCCACAAGAAGGAACAGAGAATTGGGCCAGGCGAGGATATTCCCTCAAAGTCCCAGTTCTCTGTTCTTAACGCTAACTCGCTAACGCGGGAAATGGCGAACAGTATGAAAGAAAAGGAAAGATATATATATATATATATATATATATATATATATATATATATATATATATATATATATATATATATATATCTTTCAAACTATTCGCCATTTCCCGCATTAGCGAGGTAGCGTTAAGAACAGAGAACTGGGACTTTGAGGGAATACCCTCACCTGGCCCCTTTCTCTGTTCCTTCTTTTGGAAAATTAAAAAAAAATGAGAGGGGAGGATTTCCAGCCCCCCGCTCCCTCCCCTTTTAGTCGCCTTCTACGACACGCAGGGAATACGTGGGAAGTGTTCTTTCTCCCCTATCCCCAGGGATATATATATATATATATATATATATATATATATATATATATATATATATATATATATATATATATATATATACATATATATTAACTAAGATGCAATTACTCATAATGTTTAATAAACCCATTGTGAGCAAAAAGAAGGAAAATAGGTTATCAAACGAATGTATTTCACAACAGCTTAAAGAACTATAAGCGAATACATACGACTCCCACTTACCCAATACCGTATTTACAACACTTACAGGGAACTTTCAATAAATATAGCGAACAATGAGTTGGCTTGACGTAGCATCTCGAGCAGAGGGCGAGTGTTATGAGACCTGGCTTATTGACCTCTTCAAACTTATACCACCACTCAGTCTCCTGATGTCATCCTCCACACACACACACACACACACACAATACTGCTCCTGATGTCACCCTCCACACACACACAATACTGCTCCTGATGTCACCCTCCACACTGCCGTGCTCCTGAAGTCACCCTCCACACACAATACTGCTCCTGATGTCACTCTCCACACACAATACTGCTTCTGAAGTCACTCTCCACACAATACTGCTCCTGAAGTCACCCTCCACACACAATACTGCTCCTGAAGTCACCCTCCACACAATACTGCTCCTGAAGTCACCCTCCACACAATACTGCTCCTGAAGTCACCCTCCACACAATACTGCTCCTGATGTCACTCTCCACACACAATACTGCTCCTGAAGTCACCCTCCACACAATACTGCTCCTGAAGTCACCCTCCACACACAATACTGCTCCTGAAGTCACCCTCCACACACAATACTGCTCCTGAAGTCACCCTCCACACAATACTGCTCCTGAAGTCACCCTCCACACACAATACTGCTCCTGAAGTCACCCTCCACACAATACTGCTCCTGAAGTCTCCCTCCACACACAATACTGCTCCTGAAGTCACCCTCCACACACAATACTGCTCCTGAAGTCACCCTCCACACAATACTGCTCCTGAAGTCACCCTCCACACACAATACTGCTCCTGAATTCACCCTCCACACACAATACTGCTCCTGAAGTCACCCTCCACACAATACTGCTCCTGATATCATATCACCCTCCACACAATATTGCTTCTGACGTCACAATTCGTCTTCGTATGTTAATATCACTAATGTTAAAATGTCTCCCGGAGCTTTCTCATCTCCCTTGAAAATCTCGGGAATTTTAACATCTCAACTGTGTTTAAGATACCCTTTTATTTCTCCCAATATTCAGTTAGAATTCCATCAAACAGATATTCTTAAATCTTCAATGTGTATATCATTCATTTCTAATATTCTGCTGGAGTTTCGTTCAATAACAATATTCCTAAATTTTCACTGTGTATATCACTCATTTCTCCCAGTATTCTGTTGGAATTTCTTCAATAAAAAATATTCCTAAATTAACATTGTGTATATCACTCATTTCCTGAATATTCTCTAGAAATTTTCCTTAAAAATATTCCTAATCTTCATTGTATATATCACTCATTTCCCTGAATATTCTCTTAGAAATTTTCTTTAAAAATATTCCTAATCTTCATTGTGTATATCACTCATTTCCCTGAATATTCTCTATTAATTTTCTTTAAAAATATTCCTAATCTTCATTGTGTATATCACTCATTTCCCTGAATATTCTCTATTAATTTTCTTTAAAAATATTCCTAATCTTCATTGTGTATATCACTCATTTCTCCCAAATTTCTCTTAGAATTTCTTCAAAAACTATTCCTAAATATCCATTATATTTACCATCCATTTCCCCCCAATATTCTCCACTCAATTTTCCCCCTCAATATTCTCTCAGAATTTCCTTAGAGAGAGAGAGAGAAAAAAAAAACTATTCCTAAATCTTCTATTTCCCATCTGTGTCCGCCTGTAAGGTAAGTTTTCACCACGAACTTCTTCCCAACTCTCTCTCTCTCTCTCTCTCTCTCTCTCTCTCTCTCTCTCTCTCTCTCTCTCTCTCTCTCTCTCTCTTTCTCTCACACTCCCGCAAACTCTTTCCTTCTTTTCGTTTTTCCCCCCCGCCATCTTCCGCAGGGTCGAGGGGAAACTCAACCAAAAATTTTTTTTTTACTGAAAGGCGATAAGAGTAGGAATTACGGTCCCCCCCCCCCCCCTTCACCAGGAGCACCATCAGATAACCTCGTCACAGACCATCAGGGTCTCTGTTATCTGGGTTTCCTATGTAACCCCCATGTAGTAACGCCGTCACAGACCATCAGGGCCTCTGTTACCTGGGTTTCCTATGTAATAACGCCGTCACAGACCATCAGGGCCTCTGTTACCTGGGTTTCCTATGTAGTAACGCCGTCAAGGACCATCAGGGCCTCTGTTACCTGGGTTTCCTATGTAGTAACGCCGTCACAGACCATCAGGGCCTCTGTTATCTGGGTTTCCTATGTAGTAACGCCGTCACAGACCATCAGGGTCTTTGTTACCTGGGTTTACTATGTACCCACATGTAGTAACAACGTCACAGACCATCAGGGTCTTTGTTACCCGGGTTTCCTATGTACCCACATGTAGTAACGCCGTCACAGACCATCAGGGCCTCTGTTACCTGGGTTTCCTACGTACTCCTATGTAGTAACGCCGTCACAGACCATCAGGGTCTCTGTTACCTGGGTTTCCTACGTACCCCCATGTAGTAACGCCGTCACAGACCATCAGGGTCTCTGTTACCTGGGTTTCCTATGTACCCCCATGTAGTAACGCCGTCACAGACCATCAGGGCCTCTGTTACCTGGGTTTCCTATGTACTCCTATGTAGTAACACCCTCAGACCATCACAGACCATCATCATCTGTCTTTCCCATGCATTTCCATGTACTAACCACATCAAAGACCATTGGGGCCTCTATCATCTGGCTTTCCTATGTACTCCCATGTAGTAACGTCGTCACAGACCATCACAGACCATCGTCATCTGTCTTTCCAATGCATTCCCATGTACTACTAACCCCACCAAAGACCATCAGATACTCTGTTACATGGGCTTTCCCATGTATATCCAACAGAAGGAATGACTTGTCATAAACTCTCTTGTGCCTTTCCCATCCATTCCAGCTTCCTTTCAACCCATTCCACCACATCCCTCCCCTTCCCTCCGTCTTCCCAGAATTCCTTTCCTCATCTCAGCCTCCTAACACACGTGCCTTTCCACCTCCTAATGCCTTTCCTTCCCTAATCTACTCTTCCCACTTCTTTAAATTCTTTCCCTTCTCTTTCCCTCTCAACTCCACTTCCTCGCCCTTACTTCCTGATCACCTCCTTCCCTTACCTACATTCTCCTCTTCGTCTATCCTCCTCCCCCAACACCCTTACCCTTCCCTCACCTCCACCCACTGTTCACCCCAGTTCCTCTCCTCCTCCTCCTCCTCCTCCTTCTCCTTCTCCTCCTCCTCCTACTCCTCCTCCTTCTTCTCCTCCTCCTCCTCCTCCTCCTCCTCCTCCTCCTCCTCCTCCTTCTCCTCCTACTCCTCCTCCTACTCCTCCTCCTTCTCCTCCTACTCCTTCTCCTCCTACTCCTCCTCCTCCTTCTCCTCCTCCTCCTCCCGCCCCAGGTTCGCCAACTGTATCCATCGTACACACACCCCCCTCCAGCGCACGGGGCGCTACTACCCTGCACGAAGACCATCTCTCTCTCTCTCTCTCTCTCTCTCTCTCTCTCTCTCTCTCTCTCTCTCTCTCTCTCTCTCTCTCTCTCTCTCACACACACACACACACACACACACACACACACACATACTACCGCCGTCGATGTATATCCGTTTTCGCCGCCCGTGACCTGCTGATGAACGACACTTTCCTTGAACGTATTTATTTCCACAGTGGCGAAAACTTTATTCAATCCACTTAAAAAGATATCTTGCTCGTATGTCCTCCACACTCAATATGATTCGCTGATCAATCTCCTAACCTTAGACAAGTAAATACAACCAGTATAATAAAACTTAACTGCCAAACAAACTCAAAATCAACGAAAAAAAAAATTATATTACCAGACGAAAACGCCACACCAAAGGAAAATGTGACCATGAACAGAAAACGGAGTATACCAGGGCAAACACAGCTTAAAAAGAAATATCGAAGATCGTGTAGACAGAACCCAATATTCCGTGTTTCCCAAACCGGTATTTGCTATTTCCCATGAGCCCTGGCACTGCCTACCTCATGACATATCCCGTTATGCTAATTGGACGACCTTATAACGTGCAACGTTATTTTTCGGAGGACGAAAGACAACTCTTTTTTTTTCTCTATTCTCTATTTTCTCTTTATTTTCTCTCTCTCTCTCTCTCTCTCTCTCTCTCTCTCTCTCTCTCTCTCTCTCTCTCTCTCTCTCTCTCTCTCTCTGTGTGTGTGTGTGTGTGTGTGTGTGTCAAAGTTTTTGTGTGTTGGAGGAACAAAAATTCAGTTTAGGGGAATTATGTGGGCGGAGTTTCCGGGTGAAGGAGGGGGTGAAGGAGGGGGTGAAGGTGGGGGGTATTGCGAAGTTGGCGATTCGCGCGGAGCGAAAACTTGCCATGTGTGGTGTGGCATGGTGGCTTCCCTGACCAGGGGACGCCAGCGGCATCTCTCTCTCTCTCTCTCTCTCTCTCTCTCTCTCTCTCTCTCTCTCTCTCTCTCTCTCTCTCTCTCTCTCTCTCTCGGGGAGAGGGAGAATTTCCCTGGTCGATGTTCTCCCCCAGTTTGACATTCCTGACCCCCTTCCCCTCCACCCCCGCATACAGGGGAGGTCATAACCCCATTTCCACCCCACACCCCCTGGCTAACCCCCAGCAGGATGTGGGTCAGGGAAGGTGAGGTCAGGGAAGATGAGATTTGGGAAGTTGAAGTCAGGGAAGCTAAGGTCAGGGAAGTGGAGGTTAGGGAAGATAAGTTTAGGGAAGTTGAGATCGGGGAAGTTAAGAGAGAAAATCCTTAGTGTAGCTACATAAAGCTCTTAAGAGTTGCATGAATACTTGACCCTGGGAGTTTATATATATATATATATATATATATATATATATATATATATATATATATATATATATATATATATATATATATATATATATTCTTTCATACTATTTGCCATTTCCCGCCTCAGCGAGGTAGCGTTAAGAACAGAGGACTGGGCCTCTGAGGAAACATCCTCACCTGGCCCCCTTCTGACACAAGAGAGAAATATAACAGTCAGTTGACATACATCGAAGAGACGAAGCTAGGACGCCATTGGGTAAACATGTGATTCCCCTGATGATGTGATTATTACACGAAAGTGCACTTGGGAACTTTTCGCGTTTCATTTTTCCCCGTGGACTCCTAGGAATATATATATATATATATATATATATATATATATATATATATATATATATATATATATATATATATATATATATTGACCCTGCAGATGATCCTAGAGGGAATTCACATCCTTATCAGCTTATCGTGTTAGCTAGGAACCCCATCATAGAAAACGCAAGGCCACTCTGGCTAACCCCCTGATAATGTTCTCTGGGGAGTTTACAGACACACCCCCAGACGACGAAAGGATCTGGTGACGGTCATGCAAATTATACACCCAAGGTTATCGGTGATGGGGTGTTAGAACCCCCAGAGATCCACCATCACTGTTGGAAGGGATCCACCATCACCAATGTTGGAGGGGATCCTCTACCACCACCACTGTTGGAAGGGATCCTCTACCACCACCACTGTTGGAGGGGATCCACCATCACTGTTGGAAGGGATCCACCATCACCAATGTTGGAGGGGATCCACCACCACTGTTGGAAGGGATCCTCTACCACCACCACTGTTGGAGGGAATCCACCACCACTGTTGGAAGGGATCCACCATCACCACTGTTGGAAGGGATCCACCATCACCAATGTTGGAGGGGATCCACCACCACTGTTGGAAGGGATCCTCTACCACCACCACTGTTGGAGGGAATCCACCACCACTGTTGGAAGGGATCCACCATCACCACTGTTGGAGGGGATCCACCATCACCAATGTTGGAGGGGATCCACCACCACTGTTGGAAGGGATCCTCTACCACCACCACTGTTGGAAGGGATCCACCACCACCACTGTTGGAAGGGAATCCACCACCACTACTGTTGGAGGGAATCCACCACCACCACTGTTGGAGGGGATCCACCATCACCACTGTTGGAGGGGATCCACCACCACTGTTGAAGAGCATCCACCACCACCACTGTTGGAGGGGATTCACCACCACTGTTGGAAGGGACCCACCACCACCACCGTTGGAGGGAATCCACCACCACCACCGTTGGAGGGAATCCACCACCACCACTGTTGGAGGGAATCCACCACCACCACTGTTGGAGGGGATCCACCACCACCACTGTTGATGAGCATCCACCACCACCACTGTTGGAGGGAATCCACCACCACCACTGTTGGAGGGAATCCACCACCACCACTGTTGGAGGGGATCCACCACCACCACTGTTGGAGGGAATCCACCACCACCACTGTTGGAGGGGATCCACCACCACCACTGTTGGAGGGAATCCACCACCACCACTGTTGGAGGGAATCCACCACCACCCACTGTTGGAGGGAATCCACCACCACCACTGTTGGAGGGGATCCACCACCACCACTGTTGGAGGGGATCCACCACCACCACTGTTGGAGGGAATCCACCACCACCACTGTTGGAGGGATCCACCACCACCACTGTTGGAGGGAATCCACCACCACCACTGTTGGAGGGAATCCACCACCACCACTGTTGGAGGGGATCCACCACCACCACTGTTGGAGGGGATCCACCATCACCACTGTTGGAGGGAATCCACCACCACCACTGTTGGAGGGAATCCACCACCACCACTGTTGGAGGGGATCCACCACCACCACTGTTGGAGGGGATCCACCACCACCACTGTTGGAGGGAATCCACCACCACCACTGTTGGAGGGGATCCACCACCACCACTGTTGGAGGGAATCCACCACCACCACTGTTGGAGGGAATCCACCACCACCACTGTTGGAGGGGATCCACCACCACCACTGTTGGAGGGGATCCACCACCACCACTGTTGGAGGGAATCCACCACCACCACTGTTGGAGGGAATCCACCACCACCACTGTTGGAGGGAATCCACCACCACCACTGTTGGAGGGGATCCACCATCACCACTGTTGGAGGGAATCCACCACCACCACTGTTGGAGGGAATCCACCACCACCACTGTTGGAGGGAATCCACCACCACCACTGTTGGAGGGAATCCACCACCACCACTGTTGGAGGGAATCCACCACCACCACTGTTGGAGGGGATCCACCACCACCACTGTTGGAGGGGATCCACCACCACCACTGTTGGAGGGGATCCACCACCACCACTGTTGGAGGGGATCCACCACCACCATTACCGTTGGAGGGGATCCACCACCAACACTGTTGGAGGGAATCCACCACCACCACTGTTGGAGGGAATCCACCACCACCACTGTTGGAGGGGATCCACCACCACCACTGTTGGAGGGGATCCACCACCACCATTACCGTTGGAGGGGATCCACCACCAACACTGTTGGAGGGAATCCACCACCACCACTGTTGGAGGGAATCCACCACCACCACTGTTGGAGGGGATCCACCACCACCACTGTTGGAGGGGATCCACCACCACCACTGTTGGAGGGAATCCACCACCACCACTGTTGGAGGGAATCCACCACCACCACTGTTGGAGGGGATCAACCACCACCACTGTTGGAGGGAATCCACCACCACCACTGTTGGAGGGAATCCACCACCACCACTGTTGGAGGGGATCCACCACCACCACTGTTGGAGGGGATCCACCACCAACACTGTTGGAGGGAATCCACCACCACCACTGTTGAAGAGCATCCACCACCACCACTGTTGGAGGGGATTCACCACCACTGTTGGAAGGGACCCACCACCACCACCGTTGGAGGGAATCCACCATCACCACTGTTGGAGTGGATCCACCACCACCACTGTTGGAGGGAATCCACCACCACCACTGTTGGAGGGAATCCACCACCACCACTGTTGGAGGGGATCCACCACCACCACTGTTGGAGGGATCTACCATCACCACTGTTGGAGGGGACCCACCACCACCACTGTTGGAGGGAATCCACCACCACTACTGTTAGAGGGAATCCACCACCACCACTGTTGGAGGGAATCCACTACCACCACTGTTGGAGGGGATCCACCACCACCACTGTTGGAGGGAATCCACCACCACCACTGTTGGAGGGAATCCACCACCACCACTGTTGGAGGGGATCCACCACTCCCACTACCGTTGGAGGGGATCCTCTCCCTCCAAGACTCGGTCCAAGGCTGCAGCTGGGGGGGGGGGGGGGGGCTAAGACCGACGCCCAGGAACCCAAAGTCCTTTGAATGTGTCACGTTCCAGTGACCCTTTTTTGTGTGTGCTTGTGTGTGGAGAGAGAGAGAGAGAGAGAGAGAGAGAGAGAGAGAGAGAGAGAGAGAGAGAGAGAGAGAGAGAGAGAGAGAGAGAGAGAGAGAGAGACCCCTTACATCCTGTCCACGGTCAAGTCCCACAGTATGGTTTTACCTTGATCCCTTCATATGCCCTGGTCCAGCCAAGTGGAAGTAAGTTAGCCCCTTGTATACGACATTGTCCCGTGCACGCCTCACACCCTCCTGCACGTCCAGCAGCACGTTTCATCTTAACTTTCCATCTCCAGTCCGGCCTCCCCCTTTCCTTGTCCCCTCCACTTCTGACACGTATACCCTCTTCTTCAGCCTCTCCTCATTCATCCTCTCTACAAGTCCAAACCACTGTAACACACTTTCTTCCTTACTACCTTTACTACCAGCCCTCTCTCTCTCTCTCTCTCTCTCTCTCTCTCTCTCTCTCTCTCTCTCTCTCTCTCTTTGCCATATCATCTCCTACTCGATTAACCCTCCTCCTCACGCTACATATTGTTCTCAAAACATTTCACTTCCGTCTGTCACATCCACCTTCTGTGCTTTCCATCCATGGCCCACGCCTCACACCCACGTCATACCGGCAAGACCACTGTACCCTCAAACACACCCATCTCTACTCCACCCTTCTCCCAATACAGTGATCTGTTTTTATACACACACATCTCAGTGCTCCTAGAACCTCGGCCCCCTTACACACCCTATGACCCACCTCAGCTATCAAGGCTCCATCAGCTGTCATGTGTACCTCCTGATATTTAAAACACTCCGATCCTCCAGGTTTTCTCTTCCTTCAAACTCATACTCCAACCAACATGTCTCTCTCTCTCCCCTCCCTCGGCTAAACATAATAACTATTCTCCACATTATCTCACAAAAGTTTTATTCTTTTTTTTTCACCTCTCGCACACTTTTCCAAACTCTGACACCGCCGCCACCAGCAGCAGCAGCTGTAACTTCTCACCCGAAGTCTGAAACCAGAGTTGTACCATCAGCAAATAGCAAATGACTCACACCCTAGCCCTCCTCCCCACCAACTCCCCACAACAGACATGTACAGACCCGCCCGCCCGCCCTCTCTCTCTCTCTCTCTCTCTCTCTCTCTCTCTCTCTCTCTCTCTCTCTCTCCAAGACCCCTCGCATTTACCTCCCTCACCACCTTAGCCATCAACAGATCAAAGAGCCATGGTGACATTGCACAGCCTTGTCGCAGACCCACCTTCACCCAGAACCACGCACCCTTCTCTCTCTCTCTCTCTCTCTCTCTCTCTCTCTCTCTACACAAACACACACACACACACACACATATATATATATATATATATATATTGGCAGAGGTAAGCCGACGCGGTTTTTTCCCATCGTTCCATTTCTGTCTGACAGGTTACATCCACCTTAAGGCTTCCATCCAATCCATCTTCCTCCCACGGAAGGCACGAGGGAATTCCATTCATTAATTTGCATGTTGGGCAGTTCTTTGGTAGAGAGGCTTTCAGTGGGTCTCAAGTCAATGGATGAGAGGGGCGCCCCCTCCCTCCTCACTCACTTATTGGACGGAGCCACAATATGGAGATGTGGGGAATTACTTTACCATACATTACTTAGGACCTGTAGGGTAGGTGTGGTGCACGTAGCTGTGGTTGATGTGGTTGGACAAGATGTTGCTGTGGTCGTAGTTATACAACAACAATATTAAGAAGTTTAAATGTTGTTGGAAGTTGAGGTGAAGACAGAGACGGCAACAACAGTAGTAGTAGCAGTAGTAGTAGTAGTAGTAGTAGTAGTAGTAGTAGTAGTAGTAGTAGTAGCAGCAGCAGCAGCAGCAGCAGCAGAAGTAGTTGTAGTAGTAGTAGTAGTAGTAGTAGTAGTAGTAGTAGTAGTAGTAGTAGTAGTAGTAGTAGTAATAGTAGTAGCAGCAGCAGAAGTAGTTGTAGTAGTAGTAGTAGTAGTAGTAGTAGTAGTAGTAGTAGTAGTAGTAGCAGTAGTAGTGGTAGGTGTCCTACTACCCAGGAGATCCCTGGGTCTAGTCACAGAGGTAATGCTTGTGTAGGCAGCCTGGGTGGAGAGGTAACCTGAGAAGCAGAACACACGTACAGACATGGAAACAGGGAGATGAGACAGTACAGATCCCGTCCTAGGCGCCCATTCTGCGTCCCTGTGTGAGCAATATGCCTGGCGCCCTAGAGACGTGTGGGGGAGAGGGGCAGTGATGCACGGCATGAACCCTGGTGCTGTGGACGTTCGTAAAGCTCATTTCCTGGACTTCGGGAGGGCGTAATGCACTTGTTGCACGGCCCACATTGCCCTCTCCGCCGCTCCCTAGTGATCGGAGGGCGACTGGTCCCAGGCCATGACGTCCCTCTAACACCTGAACACATGTGGCATCACACACCCTCGACGGATGCTAAAGTCGACACAGCGGGAGGAGACCACTGGCGGTAGAGGTTGAGTTATGTGTATACTCGGTGCTCTGATTTAGTCGACAGCTTCGGCAGTTCGTGTCCCTCCGTCTCTTCAGTCTTATGACCCACTGACTGAAATGGACAAAGAGCTTCCCCGCCCTAAAAAAAAAAAAAACTATTTAATGATGCCTTTAAAAGAGGACAGAATTACTATCACGTATGAGGTAATATCCATGAGTATTCCTCCAACACATTCCTTTCCCAACCGTTCGCAGATGATGGTTTTGAGGTAAGGCGCTGTGGCTATTAAATATCTGGTCGATTACTTCCAAAAAGTTCATGAAGATGCACATCGTTCTTCGAAGAATATGTACTTAAATTTCAACGAAAGGTTTTCCATTAAAGCAGTTCCAAGCGTATCCGCACTAAGGCACAGCAAGGAAAAGAATTGAAAAATAAAAAGAAAAGTTCCTCCTCATCACCTGCGGTCAATATGGACGAGACGCGAGTTTGTTGCCTACCGCCCTTGACTGCTTCTCCCGTCATCGCGATGCGGCGTCAGGTACGAACGAAAGACTGACTCATTTGCACACATCCCTTCTCTAGCTTTCATGTCTAATGCATCGAAAGTAAAGCCTGCTATCCACTGTCAAGCCCCAAGGACTATATCGTGGTCTACCATGACTGCGTTATTCCAACGACACAGCACGTCGCCCCCTTCATACTACATCAATCCAGTTCATTCTATCCCTTGCACGCCTCTCACCCTCCTGAAAGTTCAGGATTTGACATCATAAAGTCTCCTTCACTTCATCCTTCCATCTGCTTCTCAGTCTTCTCCTCCCCCTTCTAATGCATATTTTTCTTCACTTATCCTCTGCTGTATCAGAATAATTTCAGCATATCTTTATCATTTCTTTCAAACTGCATTTACATATGGGGGACTATGCATCTACTGAGCCATATAAGCGCTGAACAGCCTGACTAAGCAATTAATGACACAGTCATCTCCTTTCTTGACAAAGTCAACTGATATTCCAACTCTAATGCTTTGTCATACTTCCTCTTATGCAAGGCTTTCTTTACTTCCTCTCATTTCAACTAACCATCCGCCAGGCCTCTAGCTCAGCATATTACCTCGTTCCAGTTCCACCGCATCCGCCTCCCTGTCCTCTAACACATTCAGTAGTCCTTCAAAACGCTCACTCCATTTCTTTTCCAACCTCACCTTTACGTGTTACCAATTCCCTATCTGCTTCTCTTAATTTCACTCCATTTAGTACTTTAATTCTTCCAACATTATTCACTTCCTTCCAAAACATTTCTTTCATAACTCCACCTCTCATCTGCAGTCCTTTACAGTCCTCGTGTCTATCTCATAGCCTCTCACCGCTTCCTTCGGTACTCCTCCCAATCACTCACACTCCTTCCCGGCAGATATCATCCACACATCTCTGTTTTTCTTTCGCTGAGAATTCAATTTTTACATCTCACTCTTCATCACCATCATCATTATATCCCTAATTACTATCATATCTAACATCAGGGATATCACTGTATCCCTAATTACTCTCATCCCTAACATCAGACTATTATTATATCCCTAATTACTTTCATCCCTAACATCAGACTATCATTATATCCCTAATTACTATCATCCCTAACATCAGGGTCATCATAAGTAGAGGAGAACATTTCGTGGGCCAATAAGAGCACCAAGTGTGGCAAGGATATGGTACAGGTGCTGCAGCAGACGTCTCCCCACACACAGCAGACGTCCCCCACACACACAGCAGACGTCTCCCCACACACAGCAGACGTCTAACCACACACAGAAGATGTCCCCACACACAACAGACGTCCCCACACACAGCAGACGTCCCCCACACAGCAGACGTCCCCCACACACACAGCAGACGTCTAACCACACACAGACGATGTCCTCACACACAACAGACGTCCCCACACACAATAGACGTCCCCCACATAGCAGACGTCCCCCACACACAGCAGACGTCCTCACATACGGCAGACGTCCCCATATACAACAGACGTCTTCACACACACAGCAGACGTCCCCATACACCGCAGACGTCCCCAACACACAGCAGACGTCCCCATACACAGAAGACGTCTCCAACACACAGCAGACGTCCCCAACACACAGAAGACGTCCCCACACACAGCAGAATCCCCCCCCCCCCACCCCACACACACAGCAGACGTCTCCACACACAGCAGACGTCTCCACACACAGTCTCTGAGGATAACAAATGTTTGCCTAACTAATGTCTGGCATGAGACCCAAACCGGAGAGTGTGTCCCCGGTCCTCTGCTGCACTTACCGAGAGAGAGAGAGAGAGAGAGAGAGAGAGAGAGAGAGAGAGAGAGAGAGAGAGAGAGAGAGAGAGAGACTTAAATCTCTCTCTCTCTCTCTCTCTCTCTCTCTCTCTCTCTCTCTCTCTCTTGTTTTGATCTGAGTCAGCATCTGTGAGAGTCTCTCTCTGTGAGAAGCTGTTTTGTGTTGGTTCGTTTAACTGTCGTACTCATATTGCTTTCTATGTCTGTCTCCGTATATATATATATATATATATATATATATATATATATATATATATTTTTTTTTTTTTTTTTTTTTTTTTATACTTTGTCGCTGTCTCCCGCGTTTGCGAGGTAGCGCAAGGAAACAGACGAAAGAAATGGCCCAACCCCCCCCCCCATACACATGTACATACACACGTCCACACACGCAAATATACATACCTACACAGCTTTCCATGGTTTACCCCAGACGCTTCACATGCCTTGATTCACTCCACTGACAGCACGTCAACCCCTGTATACCACATCGCTCCAATTCACTCTATTCCTTGCCCTCCTTACACCCTCCTGCATGTTCAGGCCCCGATCACACAAAATCTTTTTCACTCCATCTTTCCACCTCCAATTTGGTCTCCCTCTTCTCCTCGTTCCCTCCACCTCCGACACATATATCCTCTTGGTCAATCTTTCCTCACTCATTCTCTCCATGTGACCAAACCATTTCAAAACACCCTCTTCTGCTCTCTCAACCACGCTCTTTTTATTTCCACACATCTCTCTTACCCTTACGTTACTTACTCGATCAAACCACCTCACACCACACATTGTCCTCAAACATCTCATTTCCAGCACATCCATCCTCCTGCGCACAACTCTATCCATAGCCCACGCCTCGCAACCATACAACATTGTTGGAACCACTATTCCTTCAAACATACCCATTTTTGCTTTCCGAGATACTGTTCTCGACTTCCACACATTCTTCAAGGCTCCCAGAATTTTCGCCCCCTTCCCCACCCTATGATTCACTTCCGCTTCCATGGTTCCATCCGCTGCCAGATCCACTCTCAGATATCTAAAACACTTCACTTCCCCAAGTTTTTCTAGTTTTTCTTCATTCAAACTTACCTCCCAACTGACTTAACCCTCAACCCTACTGTACCTAATAACCTTGCTCTTATTCACATTTACTCTTAACTTTCTTCTTTCACACACTTTACCAAACTCAGTCACCAGCTTCTGCAGTTTCTCACATGAATCAGCCACCAGCGATGTATCATCAGCGAACAACAACTGACTCACTTCCCAAGCTCTTTTATCCACAACAGACTGCACACTTGCCCCTCTTTCCAAAACTCTTGCATTCACCTCCCTAACTCCATCCATAAACAAATTAAACAACCATTGAGACACCATACACCCCTGCCGCAAACCTACATTCACTGAGAACCAATCACTTTCCTCTCTTCCTATACGTACACAGGCCTTACATCTTCGATAAAAACTTTTTACTGCTTCTAACAACTTGCCTCCCACACCATATATTCTTAATACCTTCCACAGAGCATCTCTATCAACTCTTATCATATGCCTTCTCCAGATCCATAAATGCTACATACAAATCCATTTGCTTTTCTAAGTATTTCTCACATACATTCTTCAAAGCAAACACCTGATCCACATATCCTCTACCACTTCCGAAACCACACTGCTCTTCCCCAATCTGACGCTCCGCACATGCCTTCACCCTCTCAATCAACACCCTCCCATATAATTTACCAGGAACACTCAACAAACCCACACTTCTGTAATATCAGCACTCACCTTTGTCCCCTTTGCCCCTGTACAATGGCACTATGCACGCATTCCGCCAATCCTCAGGCACCTCACCGTGAGTCATACATACATTAAATAACCTTACCAACCAGTCAACAATACAGTCACCCCCTTTTTTAATAAGTTCCACTGCAATACCATCCAAACCCGCTGCCTTGCCGGCTTTCATCTTCCCCAAAGCTTTTACTACCTCTTCTCCGTTTACCAAATCATTTTTCCTAACCCTCTCACTTTGCACACCACCTCGACCAAAACACAATCATCATCAAACACAATCAAGAAACCTTCAAAATACTCACTCCATCTCCTTCTCACATCACCACTACTTGTTATCACCTCCCCATTAGCCCACTTCACTGAAGTTCCCATTTGTTCCCTTGTCTTACGCTCCTTCCAAAACATCTTTTTATTCTCCCCAATATACAAAATTGGTGTGTCCACCCACACATTACTGGCAGAAATCTCGAACCCACGTATGATCAACGAAGACATGGGAACGTCTCCAGAGGGAAACCACAATCATACATTTCCTAACCAAGGCTAAGAATTTCCCCGCCAGACTTGCCATTCCAAGTTAAAGACAAAAATAAATAAATAAATAAATTACTCTCCGTTCACAAGACACCTTTTGTTACTAACCCGCTTCCACCTCCCCCCCCCCCCAAAAAAAAAGGGGGGCACTGCAGACCATTTTCTTTTTCTAAATTTTTTGAACGTGTTTTGAATTTGAAGGATCTAAAATCACATGACTGAAATAATACGTTTTGAGGGGAAAAGGTCTCTTGACACGGGTGACATGCATGAACGTTGTGTCATGCGTTCGTGGCATACATCAGGGTCGTGTGCCAGTGTCATGTGTCAGCGGTGGCATCGGCAGCATGAAGGTGGCAGGCGGCGATGGCAGATGGCAGGCGGCAGGCGGCAGCAGGGTTGAATAGCGAAGCCGAAGTGATACTAAACATGACATATGGGGCCTCCAGGACGGGTGTGTTGCCCTGTGTTGCCATCCTCAACACAGCTTAAGCTTTGTCAGCTTCCCTGATGCCATCCCGAGCACAGCTTAAGCTTTGCCATCTTCCCTGGTGCCATCCCGAGCACAGCTTAAGCTTTGCCAACTTCCCTGGTGCCATCCCCAACACAACTTAAGCTGTGCTAGCTTCCCTGGTGCCATGCCCAACACAGCTTAAGCTTTGCTAGCTTCCCTGGTGCCATGCCCAACACAGCTTAAGCTTTGCCAGCTTCCCTGGTGCCCTGCTCAACACAGCTTAAGCTTAGCTAGCTTCCATGCTCCCATGCCTACCCCAGCTCAAGCTCAGCCTGCTCCCCTGGTGTCATACACACCAAAGCTGAAGCTTGGTCAGCTTGCCTGGTGACATGCCCACTGCAACTCAAGCCTGGCCAGCTTTCCTGGTGTCGTACCCACCACAGCTCAAGCTTACACACCTTTCCCGATGCCATGCCCAACTACACTCCAAAGATAATGGTAACATAATGATACAATGGTATTAACCCAACACTCCATGATATGGTCATAGGGACACCACAGATGGGATAAAGGCACATAAACGACTGAAAAGAATAAGGAATTCAACTACAGAAACAAAAAGAAAAAAAGTGAATCACAAATGGAATCAAATCGTATCATAAATATCCTCAACACATCACAAAACCTACGTCATTTCAACACGAAACGTGAAACTTCTCATCGAACTGAATGTTCTAAGGTCACAAAATCCTCAAACCTTCAATTTCAAACATCTTTTTATTTCCCATTTTCTATGAATCAGGGGGTTAGGTGTATATATACATAAGGAGGCAGACAGTATACCTTTAATTCAGCCGTCTATTATGGACGCATGTTGTTCAGTACACATAGTTCTGTGTAGATAATGATCAGGACACATATTGTTCTTAATACACATAATTCTGTTCAGTCATTTCCCGAAACTGGTTTTGTTCACACACTGTTCTGTGTATGTATGGTTCCCAACACGGATGGTTCTATACATATACAGTGTTCCGTTCCCGTCATATCCTATACAATTACTGCGCTGCCTGTGTAACACACACACACACACACACACACACACACCAACTTTTTTTTTTCCAACAAATGGCCAAAATTTGTTGCCCGGTGTTGGACACTCCATCAGAAACTTTCCCCACCGTGCTGTCTGACGCAACACAAGCGGACGGGGGAATATCTCGTATAGCCCACCAGGTCCCGGACGGAGCTAGAGTGCACCGGGGCTCATGCCGCTAAACTTAACCTTCCCTTCCGAAATACAAGAATGGACTGAGACCAATTCTGATTCATAACTTAGCAGCTCTGGCCAATTTGTAACTCACAACTTTGCGTGTTCGACAGAATTTCCTTCTGCAGTGAATTTCCCAAATACCCGGAGGCATAAACAGAAGCAGGCAGTCCCTGTGGTATGACAAATGCCCCCTTGAGGGCCAAATACATTTACGTAGTTCCTCACAAGAACAGAACCAGTTGGTTAGGTTCGCACTGCAGTCTGATGCACTGAGGTGAAACTGAGCCTGGTTAGGTACAGTGACGTAAAGAGGGGAAAGGAGGGTTATAAGTTAACTTTGAATAGTCATAAGTTATCTTTGGACACGATCACGTGGTTCGAGAGAGGTCGAGGATCATAAGGTGGGGTGGGGAAAGTCGTGTCTTGATTTGTGGACAAGCCAGAGGGACTGTTTCTTCGGTAACTATATATTGTGGATCACCAATGTGGGTCTCTGTAAGGTTGTTGATTCATTAAACCCACAGAGTACAACGGTGCGATCCTTCAGCACGACGGTTCGACCCTTGAGCACCACGGTACGATCCTTGAGCACGACGGTACGATCCTTGAGCACGACGGTATGACACGTCTAGCTAGGTATGACACATCTAGCTAGGAATGACACATCTAAGAGTGAAAAATCTTGGAATGACACATCTATACCAAGATGATTAAGAGACCCTCTATAGGGACGTGTGGAGGTTGGGGGTGGATACGATTGGGGATCACAGACGCGTCCCTCTGGCGTGGGAGCCACGGCGGCGACGTCAGATCTGTCGCAAACCGATGCGACGACAGCGCGCGTCAAGACTTTACCCCCATCCGACATCTCAACGTCGCGTTCCGACATCGTGGAAACCAATAAACAACCTCCTCCTCCTCCTCCTCTCGCTCAGGACCGTGGCAAGTGCGGAGTTTCCCGGGTCACAGGAGGAGGAGGAGGAGGCGAACCTGTACATCATTTAAGTTCGCGGTCCTTCACCTGCTAGCGATCACGACGCGCACAGTTCCATATTGATTATCGGAACCAATTCAGAAAAATTGGATATCGGTATGTTGCGGTTAACTCAGGTGCCGGATAATCTTTCCGGATAACTGAGGAAGAGGATCGGAAACCCTGGGAGGGAGATGCTCGCCACACGGTCGGGAGATGTGGGAATACGACAGTGGGGGGACTACCGTCACCTGCTACACCGACGACAGCGACCCCGTGTCATCGGTCGCAGTTACGAGGGCGCCTTGCGAGACCCCGTATCATCAGTCGCAGTTACGAGGGCGCCTTGCGAGACCCCGTGTCATCAGTCGCAGTTACGAGGGCGCCTTGCGAGACCCCGTGTCATCGGTCGCAGTTACGAGGGCGCCCTGCGAGGCCTATCGTCCAAGATCCTCAAGGATCGATTGAGCTCTACAGCCGGCACCTTCATCTGTATATACGGACGCGTAAGGACCAGCTGGCACAACACAGCAGGGCACCATCACGCCAGCTGCACTTAATGGGGGGCTCCTGCTGTGTCTGGTGTTGTGTTTACTTAATGGGGGGCTCCTGCTGTGTCTGGTGTTGTGTTTACTTAATGGGGGGCTCCTGCTGTGTCTGGTGTTGTGTTTACTTAATGGGGGGCTCCTCCTGCTGTGTCTGGTGTTGTGTTTACTTAATGGGGGGCTCCTGCTGTGTCTGGTGTTGTGTTTACTTAATGGGGGGCTCCTGCTGTGTCTGGTGTTGTGTTTACTTAATGGGGGGCTCCTCCTGCTGTGTCTGGTGTTGTGTTTACTTAATGGGGGGCTCCTGCTGTGTCTGGTGTTGTGTTCACTCGTCTCGTTGATTCTGATGATTCTCGCCTCAACACCAGGGATACGACAGCTGCTTCGTCGGGACATGGTGTGTACAGAGCGACGTGCACACGTTATGAGACAACTCTGGTTATAGCCCCCCAAAGCTATAACATAACAGTCCCACGACTGACGCTGGAATGGGACACAGTCTAGGACGTGTGTCCCGCGACTGACGTTGGACTGGGACAGTGTGGGACACGTGTATCGCGACGGAGGATCAACCAAGACAGCCTGGGTCGTGTGTACGTCCCGACCAAAGACAGGATTCGACCCTATCCTGCTCGAACCCTGAAACGATATACAATGAACACTCTCGCCATCATAGACCAAGATCTAATACTTCCCTCCTTCACTGCAGCTGGCTTCGCGAACGGGAGAGTCTAGTTCGGGCGGCAGGTAAGGACGGACAGTATATTCGCACTTATGGCGACACGAGACACTTTAATCCCTCCCACACACACATACGCACGATCCAGGAAATCCCCAAGGGAGGAGAAATCCAGCTCTGTTTCCCCCCACCGTCCAAAAGGTGATTAGTAATCCCTCTTCTGTCTTCCTCTGCTGGAGAATAAATCCATAATGAGCTCCCCTACTGTATCAGAAGCAACAGCATACATTACCTACATCGTCCGCAGGGGAAATTATACAATACATCACTCCTAATGAGATCGAATTTTCGTCTTATTTACGACAGCTGGCGTCCAGCAGCGGTGTGCTGTCCGCCAGCCAGCACTGTGTGGGTGAAGACCACTCACACACACCCACAACCCACACACACACTAAAACCTTTCCCACAGCAAAACCTTCTGGTACCCACAGCAATCCCAGGTACCCACATCAAACCCCAGGTACCTACATCTCCTCCAACCCCACCAACCCACCCCAGGTCAACCCCAACAGCTCCCACGTCAACACCCACACACAATACCCGACTCTCCACCAGCCCTAACCCCTGGTACCTACTCCTACTAGGTCCTTTTCCTCCTGTTCTGTCTTC
>NC_092248.1:2493264-2535764 GCF_036320965.1 Panulirus ornatus | reverse complement strand
CCACCACCTGTGCTTCCCCACCATCTCAGAGCGTAATGGGGCACGTAATGGTAAGGACACCCCACCTGTAAATCCCCCCTTCCTTCCCCTTCCTTCCCTCCCATCCCCACCCAGCTAATCTGATCACATCCAGCATAGCGGAAGGCGCCCCACATCCCCACATCCCCCCACACCTTCGTCCCACTCCTATCCCCCCTACCAGTACCCCACACTATCCCCACACCACTATCCTACACTGTCCTTCCCCTACTCTCTCTCTCTCTCTCTCTCTCTCTCTCTCTCTCTCTCTCTCTCTCTCTCTCTCTCTCTCTCTCTCTCTCTCTCTCTCTCTCTCCTACTATCCCTCACTATCCCACCCCTACTATCTTTCACTCTCTTTCCCCTACTATCCCACCTCTACTCTCCCTCACTATCCCTCCCTTACTATCCCTCACTATCCCACCCCTACTATCCCTCACTATCCCACCCCTACTATCCCTCACTATCCCACCCCTACTATCCCTCACTATCCCACCCCTACTATCCCTCACTATCCCACCCCTACTATCCCTCACTATCCCACCCCTACTATCCCTCACTATCCCACCCCTACTATCCCTCACTATCCCACCCCTACTATCCCTCACTATCCCACCCCTACTATCCCTCACTATCCCACCCCTACTATCCCTCACTATCCCACCCCTACTATCCCTCACTATCCCACCCCTACTACCCATACTATCCCACCCCTACTATCCCTCACTATCCCACCCCTACTCTCCCTCACTATCCCACCCCTACTATCCCTCACTATCCCACCCCTACTACCCCATACTATCCCATCCCTACTATCCCTCACTATCCCACCCCTACTATCCCTCACTATCCCACCCCTACTATCCCTCACTATCCCACCCCTACTACCCCATACTATCCCATCCCTACTATCCCTCACTATCCCACCCCTACTCTCCCTCACTATCCCACCCCAACTACCCCATACTATCCCACCCCTACTATCCCTCACTATCCCTCCCTCACTATCCCACCCCTACTCTCCCTCACTATCCCACCCCTACTCTCCCTCACTATCCCACCCCTACTCTCCCTCACTATCCCACCCCTACTATCCCTCACTATCCCACCCCTACTATCCCTCACTATCCCACCTAACAAGCACACTAGCCTCGTATTATTCCAAAATCTTTCATCTTAATTTTTTCCCCCTTTTTTTCCCCTAGGATGAAAGTGGCAACCCCCCCGCCACCCCAGCCTTAAGACCCTGTTCATATAAATCTAGTCAAGGCTTTACGACCAAAGTGCCTGAGGAACGCAGTCAACGCTAGGAATAGTTTCAAGAAAGAACAAAAAGAAAAGTGAAAGAAGCCACTGTCTTAACGCCAGCTGGACAAAAGAGCCATTAAAATAATGACACAAAAAAAATATCTCCCTGGCCAGTGAAGTGGGCATGGGAAAAATCAACTGTAAAAAAAGACAGCTGGGGTATATACAACCTCACCACCTCACAACCTGGGGTATATACAACCTCCCACCACCCCACAACCTGGGGTATATACAACCTCCCACCACCCCACAACCTGGGGTATATACAACCTCCCACCACCTCACAACCTGGGGTATATACAACCTCCCACCACCTCACAACCTCACAACCTGGGGTATATACAACCTCACCACCTCACAACCTGGGGTATATACAACCTCCCACCACCTCACAACCTGGGGTATATACAACCTCCCACCACCTCACAACCTGGGGTATATACAACCTCCCACCTCACAACCTCACAACTTGGGGTATATACAACCTCCCACCACCCCACAACCTCACAACTTGGGGTATATACAACCTCCCACCACCCCACAACTTCACAACCTGGGGTATATACAACCTCCCACCACCTCACAACCTCACAACCTGGGGTATATACAACCTCCCACCACCTCACAACCTCACAACCTGGGGTATATACAACCTCCCACCACCTCACAACCTCACAACCTGGGGTATATACAACCTCCCACCTCACAACCTGGGGTATATAACCTCCCACCACCCCACAACCTCACAACCTGGGGTATATACAACCTCCCACCTCACAACCTGGGGTATATAACCTCACCACCTCACAACCTGGGGTATACAACCTCACCACCTCACAACCAGGGGTATATAACCTCACCACCTCACAACTTGGGGTATATAACCTCACCACCTCACAACCTGGGGTATATAACCCCACCACCTCACAACCCCACAACCTGGGGTGTATACAACCTCCCACCACCCCACAACCTCACAACCTGGGGTATATAACCCCACCACCTCACAACCTGGGGTGTATACAACCTCCCACCACCCCACAACCTCACAACCTGGGGTATATACAACCTCCCACAACCTCACAACCTGGGGTATATACAACCTCCCACCACCCCACAACCTCACAACCTGGGGTATATACAACCTCCCACCACCCCACAACCTCATAACCTGGGGTATATAACCTCCCACCACCTCACAACCTCACAACCTGGGGTATATACAACCTCCCACCTCACAACCTGGGGTATATACAACCTCCCACCTCACAACCTGGGGTATATAACCTCACCACCTCACAACCTGGGGTATATAACCTCCTACCTCACAACTTGGGGTATATAACCTCACCACCTCACAACCTGGGGTATATAACCCCACAACCTCACAACCTGGGGTATATACAACCTCCCACCACCTCACAACCTCACAACCTGGGGTATATACAACCTCCCACCACCCCACAACCTGGGGTATATACAACCTCCCACCACCCCACAACCACACAACCTGGGGTATATGCAACCTCCCACCACCCCACAACCTCACAACCTGGGGTATATACAACCTCCCACCACCCCACAACCTGGGGTATATACAACCTCCCACCACCCCACAACCTCACAACTTGGGGTATATAACCTCACCACCTCACAACCTGGGGAGAAGTGGGTTACGATCACAATATTGTCAGGGTTGTATTGTGGACGTGGGGTATGATCACAACAGTGTTAGGGTTGTACTATGGACGTGGGTTATAACAATGTTGTCAGGGTTGTATTGTGGACGTGGGTTATGATAACAATATTGTCAGGGTTGTATTGTGGACGTGGGGTATGATCACAACAGTATCAGGGTTGTACTATGGACGTGGGTTATGATCACAATATTGTCAGGGTTGTATTCTGGACGTGGGTTATGATCACAGTACAGTCAGGGTTGTATTGTCAACGTGGGATATGATCACAATATTGTCAGGGTTGTATTGTGGACGTGGGGTATGACCACAAGTGTTGTACTGTGGACGTGGGGTATGACCACAACAGTGTCAGGGTTGTACTATGGATGTGGGTTATGATCACATTAGTGTCAAGGTTGTACTATGGACGTGGGTCATATTCACAACAATGCCAGGGTTGTATTATGGATACGGGTTATATTCACAAGAAAGCCAGGGTCATCTTTTGGACATGGGTTATGATCACAAGAACGTCAGGGTTGTACTATGGACGTGGGTTATGATCGCAACACTCTTAGGGATAAAGGTCCCATAGAAAACGGAAGGCAAGAGCCAGCAATTCAATCATTTCAACCAGTTTGAACAACCCGTTTGAACAACCAGTTTGAACAACGTCTTTTTTTTTCCATTGGAATGTTAAGACAGTCTGACTGGTGTAGAGATCCCCCGTGGTGCAGCGGTGAGCGCTCCTGGACCATGACGCATTCACAGGCCCTTGGTCGAGAGCAAAGGTTCGAATGCTAGTTGTGGCAGTCGGTCCACAGTTAATTCAGCTGTTCATCCAACCTTAGAGGGTTGGTCGATAAATTGAGTACCCGTCTTAGGCTAAGGGATATATATATATATATATATATATATATATATATATATATATATATATATATATATATATATATATATATATATATATATATTTTCTATTTTATTTTACTTTGTCGCTGTGTCCCGCGTTAGCGAGGTAGCGCAAGGAAACAGACGAAAGAAATGGCCCAACCCGCCCACATACACACATATATATATATATATATACATACACGTCCACACACGCAAATATACATACCTATACATCTCAATGTACACATATATATACACACACAGACTTATACATATATACACATGTACATAATTCATACTGTCTGCCTTTATTTATTCCCATCGCCACCCCGCCACACATGGAATAACAACCCCCTCCCCCCTCATGTGTGCGAGGTAGCGCTAGGAAAAGACAACAAAGGCCACATTCGTTCACACTCAGTCTCTAGCTGTCATATAATAATGCCCGAAACCACAGCTCCCTTTCCCACATCCAGGCCCCACAGAACTTTCCATGGTTTACCCCAGACGCTTCACATGCCCTGATTTAATCCATTGACAGCACGTGGACCCCGGTATACCACATCGATCCAATTCACTCTATTCCTTGCCCGCCTTTCACCCTCCTGCATGTTCAGGCCCCGATCACTCAAAATCTTTTTCACTCCATCTTTCCATCTCCAATTTGGTCTCCCACTTCTCCTCGTTCCCTCCACCTCCGACACATATATCCTCTTGGTCAATCTTTCCTCACTCATTCTCTCCATGTGCCCAAACCATTTCAAAACACCCTCTTCTGCTCTCTCAACCACGCTCTTTTTATTTCCACACATCTCTCTTACCCTTACATTACTTACTCGATCAAACCCCCTCACACCACATATTGTCCTCAAACATCTCATTTCCAGCACATCCACCCTCCTGCACACAACTCTATCCATAGCCCACGCCTCGCAACCATACAACGTTGTTGGAACCACTATTCCTTCAAACATACCCATTTTTGCTTTCCGAGATAATGTTCTCGACTTCCAAACATTCTTCAAGGCTCCCAGGATTTTCGCCCCCTCCCCCACCCTATGATTCACTTCCGCTTCCATGGTTCCATCCGCTGCCAGATCCACTCCCAGATATCTAAAACACTTTACTTCCTCCAGTTTTTCTCCATTCAAACGTACATCCCAATTGACTTGTCCCTCAACCCTACTGTACCTAATAACATTGCTCTTATTCACATTTACTCTTAACTTTCTTCTTTCACACACTTTACCAAACTCAGTCACCAGCTTCTGCAGTTTCTCACATGAATCAGCCACCAGCGCTGTATCATCAGCGAACAACAACTGACTCACTTCCCAAGCTCTCTCATCCACAACAGACTTCATACTTGCCCCTCTTTCCAAAACTCTTGCATTCACCTCCCTAACAACCCCATCCATAAACAAATTAAACAACCATGGAGACATCACATTCCCCTGCCGCAAACCTACATTCACTGAGAACCAGTCACTTTCCTCTCTTCCTACACGTACACATGCCTTACATCCTCGATAAAAACTTTTCACTGCTTCAAACAACTTGCCTCCCACACCATATATTCTTAATACCTTCCACAGAGCATCTCTATCAACTCTATCATATGCCTTCTCCAGATCCATAAATGCTACATACAAATCCATTTGCTTTTCTAAGTATTTCTCACATACATTCTTCAAAGCAAACACCTGATCCACACATCCTCTACCACTTCTGAAACCACACTGCTCTTCCCCAATCTGATGCTCTGTACATGCCTTCACCCTCTCAATCAATACCCTCCCATATAATTTACCAGGAATACTCAACAAACTTATACCTCTGTAATTTGAGCACTCACTCTTATCCCCTTTGCCTTTGTACAATGGCACTATGCACGCATTCCGCCAATCCTCAGGCACCTCACCATGAGTCATACATACATTAAATAACCTTACCAACCAGTCAACAATACAGTCACCCACTTTTTTTTTAAATAAATTCCACTGCAATACCATATAGCGTTAATGAGATGACCTCGATTAAGGCTTCGGCTGCCCAGGCCGTGTCGGCTGCTATATATATATATATATATATATATATATATATATATATATATATATATATATATATATATATATATATATATATATATAAAAACGAGTACACACGCTCTATCCAAAGCTGGCGGATGGAGGAGGAGGAGGGCGCTGGGAATCGCCTCTACGTGATTGGTCCGATAGTAGCGCTAGCCCGCCACAAACTGACCAATCACAGAACACAATTTCGTGTCCCCAGTAGAGCTGCCTGATGTGGTGTTGAACTGATTCATTTAACGGGTATGTGGGCTGCTTCCAGTGCTTTCCTCGCCCTCTTGTCTTTTAACGGGTATGTGGGCTGCTTCCAGTGCTTTCCTCGCCCTCTTGTCTATACTTCTTGGTGCAGTATATTCGCATTCCTCTATATTAGCAACTACTACTTTAGCGCCTATTTTGTCCAATTTGTTCCAACAAGTCTGGGGTCTCAGGGAAGAATCTCAGTGCAAGAAGATGGCCTGGTTAGGATCCTCGGTCTGTAAGTCATTTTCCCGCCATTAGTCATCCTTCTTCCTCTTGGTAGAAATACGAGGCGGAAGGAAAGAGAGAGAGAGAGAGAGAGAGAGAGAGAGAGAGAGAGAGAGAGAGAGAGAGAGAGAGAGAGAATATTACTTTGTCTTCATCTCGGAGGTTCAGGGAATCTTGGAGGGAATCATTTCCTGGGTTCCGGAAGTGCAATGTACCTGATGAGGGATTCGATCCCCTCCTCCCCCACACTCACTCACACACTCACATTTCTCCTCCTCCTCCTTCCTTCTCCTCCTCTCCTTCTCTTCCATCTCTTGATTTTGTCTAATAATTCAACTTTTGTTGTGTTTTTTTTTTCCCCCAAACCATTCTAGGACGATAAATTGTCTTCGTTATGATATATACTTAATATAGATTATATATATATATATATAATACCCTTAATCATTGTCTGGCTCCTTTTGTGCTCCCGGCTATGATTCAGGTCTCTCTCTCTCTCTCTTTCTCTCTCTCTCTCTCTCTCTCTCTCTCTCTCTCTCTCTCTCTCTCTCTCTCTCTCTCTCATAGATTTCAATTTTTTTTTCTCTGTGCTCCCTCAGTTTATCGACCTCTATCTCACCTTGGCTTATCACCATCTCCCACCGAGCCTGCGCACACACACACACACACACACACACACACACACACACACACACACACACACACACACACACACACACACACACACACACGTCATCCAACTGCAAAGTCCAAAATGACTCTCATCTTTCGAGTGTGTTTCGCTGCACAGTCTGTCAAACTTTGCCTTTTATATTTCCCAGCGATTTTTCCCATTTCCCGCCGACAATTTCCACCTTGGGAAATTATACTACTTTTCTCTATATTGGTCTATGATACTTTTCTCTATCTTGGTCTATAATACTTTTCTCTATCTTGGTCTATAATACTTTTCTCTATCTTGGTCTATAATACTTTTCTCTATCTTGGTCTATAATACTTTTCTCTATCTTGGTCTATAATACTTTTCTCTATCTTGGTCTATAATACTTTTCTCTATCTTGGTCTATAATACTTTTCTCTATCTTGGTCTATAATACTTTTCTTTACCTTGGTTTATAATACTTTTCTTTATCTTGGTTTATAATACTTTTCTTTATCTTGGTTTATAATACTTTTCTCTATCTTGGTTTATAAACTGAACAAGACACCACGATGGGCTAAGAGAGGAAAAGTTTGTAAAATACGAAAGTTTTGGCTCTACTTTTCTGTTAGATCAAGAGCCATGTAATTCAATGAGTAAAAAAATTCTAAATTCAATGTTTAAAAAAATTCTAAATTCAATGTGTGAAAATTTCTAAATTCAGCGTAAAAAAATTCTTAACTCAATTTGTAAAAATTTTTAAATTCAATGTGCAAAAAATTCTAAATTCAGTATGTAAAAATGTCTAAATTCAATGTGTAAAAAAAAATCTAAATTCAATGTGTAAAAATTTTCAATACGTAAAAATTTCTAAATTCAAAGTGTAAAAAAAATCTAAATTCAATGTGTAAAAATTTCTAAATTCAAAGTGTAAAAAAAATCTAAATTCAATGTGTAAAAATCTCTAAATTCAATGTTTAAACTTGTCTGAATTCAATGTGTAAAAATTTCTAAATCCAATGTATAAAAGATACTAAATTCAATATGCAAAAATTTCTAAATTCAATGAGTAAAACTTTTAAAATCAATGTATAAAAATGTCTAAATTCAACGTGTACGAATTTCTATTATAAGGACCTATTTTCCAATTTGATACGTCACTTATCTAAACAAACCAGAACCAATTTTTCTTAAGCCAAATCCGTAGTTTACCATAATCAAATTATTTTTCTCTTTTTTTCTAAAAATCTAACAAACCAAAGCAATTTCCAAAGAATGACGAGGGAAATGCGTGGAGAAACTGAAGACAGAAATTGAAATTTTAAAAAGGGAGACCAAAAAAAATTTGCAAATTTAATGTGAAATCGGTGCATTTCTTCTTCCTTTCTTTTCTCAAGATATCTCGAGAACTGAAATGATTTAAGAAAGTGCTTTTTGAAGATCTCATTTCACACATCGGTTCCTTCTTTTTATGACCTATATGGCTTAGGCCTTCTGTTAGGCTGGCTTGTGTGGTAACTGTATGATTCTGCTGTTACGTTTAAACAGCCAGGGGGAGAGGGGAGAGGGGGAGGCTAATTTGCATATAATACCACCTATGATTCTGTAACGAGGTTATAGACAATGATATACTCTGAGCAATTACGTCCTCACATCATATACTGTTCTCGATCTCATGGAGAACTATAAAATAATCTCCCATGGGAAATGTATATAAATAATCACCTATGGGAGAAATAAATAAAATAATCATCTATGGGGAAATATATAAAATAATTACCTATGGGGAAATATATAAAATAATCACCTATGGGGAAATATATAAAATAATCACCTATGGGGAAATATATAAAATAATCACCTATGGGGAAATATATAAAATAATCACCTATGGGAGAAATAAATAAAATAATCACCTATGGGGAAATATATAAAATAATCACCTATGGGGAAATATATAAAATAATCACCTATGGGGAAATATATAAAATAATCACCTATGGGAGAAATAAATAAAATAATCACCTATAGGGAAATATATAAAATAATCACCTATGGGGAAATATATAAAATAATCCCCCATGGGAAATATATATAAAATAATCACCTATGGGGAAATATATAAAATAATCCCCCATGGGAAATGTATATAAAATAATCACCTATGGGGAAATATATAAAATAATCCCCCATGGGAAATATATATAAAATAATCACCTATGGGGAAATATATAAAATAATCCCCCATGGGAAATGTATATAAAATAATCACCTATGGGGAAATATATAAAATAAGAGAGAGAGAACGTCTTTCTCCACCTTACGATTTATTGTAAACACACACACACACACACACACACACACACACACACACACACACACACAAACACACACACACACACACACACACACACACACACACACACACACACACACAAACCTCAACTTCACTATCATGACTAAGTTGGATAAAGAGATTACCTTCACTGATCATAAATTACCTTTACTTCATTATCATAAGTTATTTTGATAAAGACATTACCTACAGTGACCGTAAATTACCTTTACTTCATTATCATAAGTTATTTTGATAAAGACATTACCTACAGTGACCGTAAATTACCTTTACTTCATTATCATGAGTTATTTTGATAAAGAGATTACCTATAGTAATCGTAAATTACCTTTACTTCATTATCATGAGTTATTTTGATAAAGAGATTACCTATAGTAATCGTAAATTACCTTTACTTCATTATCAAGATTCATTTCGATAAAAAAAATTACTTATAGTGACCGTAAATTACTTTTATTTCATTATCATGAGTTATTTTGACAAAGAAATTACCTATAGTAATCGTAAATTATCTTAATTTCATTATCATGAGTTATTATGATAAAGAAATTACCTATAGTAATCGTAAATTATCTTTACTTCATTATCATGAGTTATTATGATAAAGAAATTACCTATAGTAATCGCAAATTATCTTTACTTCATTATCATGAGTTATGACAAAGAAATTACCTATAGTAATCATAAATTACCTTTACTTCATTATCATGAGTTATTATGATAAAGAAATTACCTATAGTAATCGTAAATTATCTTAATTTCATTATCATGAGTTATTATGATAAAGAAATTACCTATAGTAATCGTAAATTATCTTTACTTCATTATCATGAGTTATTATGATAAAGAAATTACCTATAGTAATCGTAAATTATCTTAATTTCATTATCATGAGTTATTATGATAAAGAAATTACCTATAGTAATCGTAAATTATCTTTACTTCATTATCATGAGTTATTATGATAAAGAAATTACCTACAGTAATCATAAATTACCTTTATTTCATTATCATGAGTTATTATGATAAAGAAATTACCTACAGTAATCATAAATTACCTTTATTTCATTATCATGAGTTAATTTGATAAGGAGATTGCCCATAGCGACCGTAAATGAATTACCTTTCCTATCGTGACTTACTTTGATAAGGAAATTCACTACGATGACCTCAGTAACCAGTGACTTACGAAGGGTGTCGAACACCTGACTTAAAACTCGGTCGTCGAGGGAACTTAGGTCACAAGGGAGAGGGACAACACTCCCTCCATTGCTGACCCGACATTATTGACCTCCGTGTGTGTGTGTGTGTGAGAGGCATCGCAAACGTGAGAGGAATTCAAGGAAGAGTGCCTCTTCCCTGGCACCAACTGTGCCTCTCAAGTGCCACAGGTGATTATGAAGGTGTGTGTGAGCATCAAACGAACCAACAGCCCCTCCTCGTTCAATAGCCTACCATCGTCCAACAGCCCCTCTTCGTCCAATAGCCCCCTCTCGTCCAATAGCCCCCTCTCGTCCAACAGCCCTTTCGTCCCTCCTCGTCCAATAGCCCCCTCTCGTCCAATAGCCTACTCGTCCAACAGCCCTTTCGTCCAA
Organism: Panulirus ornatus; assembly: GCF_036320965.1. NCBI lineage: Eukaryota > Metazoa > Arthropoda > Malacostraca > Decapoda > Palinuridae > Panulirus > Panulirus ornatus. The sequence goes on along the minus strand of NC_092248.1, from coordinate 2,524,716 downwards.
TAGCCCCCTCTCGTCCAACAGCCCTTTCGTCCAACAGCCCCCCACACTCGTCCAACAGCCCCCTCTCGTCCAACAGTCCCCCCATTCGTCCAATAGCCCCCAATCGTCTAACAGCCCCCCCTCTCGTCCAACAGCCCCCCCCCCCTTCGTCCAACAGCCCCCCCTTCGTCCAACAGCCCCCCACTCGCCTAACAGCCCCCCCAATCGTCTAACAGCCCCCTCCCCCCACCCACTCGTCCAACAGCCCCCTTCATCCTAGCGTTCGCATCTCTACCGTTTGATGGTGAGGAGGTAATTATAGCAATCATATAATCCAGTAACTTTGGGAAACTTGGCGTTAATCTCCGACAGACGTGTGGCCCCCTACTCTACAGCCCACTCTGCACGTGTGGCCCCCTACTCTACAGCCCACTCTGGACGTGTGGCCCCCCTACTCTACAGCCCCACTCTGGACGTGTGGCCCCCCTACTCTACAGCCCACTCTGGACGTGTGGCCCCCCTACTCTACAGCCCACTCTGGACGTGTGGCCCCCCCTACTCTACAGCCCACTCTGGACGTGTGGCCCCCCTACTCTACAGCCCACTCTGGACGTGTGGCCCCCCTACTCTACAGCCCACTCTGGACGTGTGGCCCCCCTACTCTACAGCCCACTCTGGACGTGTGGCCCCCTACTCTACAGGCCCACTCTGGACGTGTGGCCCTCCCTTACTCTACAGCCCACTCTGGACGTGTGGCCCCCCTACTCTACAGCCCACTCTGGACGTGTGGCCTCCCCTACTCTACAGCCCACTCTGGACGTGTGGCCCCCTACTCTACAGCCCACTCTGGACGTGTGGCCCTCCCTACTCTACAGCCCACTCTGGACTTGTGGCCCTCCCTACTCTACAGCCACTCTGGACGTGTGGCCCCCCCTACTCTACAGCCCACTCTTGACGTGTGGCCCCCCTACTCTACAGCCAACTCTGGACGTGTGGCCCCCCTACTCTACAGCCCACTCTGGACGTGTGGCCCCCCTACTCTACAGCCACTCTGGACGTGTGGCCCCCTACTCTACAGTCCACTCTGACGTGTGGCCCCCCTACCTACAGCCCACTCTGGACGTGTGGCCCCCTACTCTACAGCCCACTCTGGGACGTGAGGCCCCCCCTACTCTACAGCCCACTCTGGACGTGTGGCCCCCCCTACTCTACAGCTCCACTCTGGACGTGTGGCCCCCTACTCTACAGCCCACTCTGGACGTGTGGCCCCCCTACACTACAGCCCACTCTGGACGTGTGGCCCCCCTACTCTACAGCCCACTCTGGACGTGTGGCCCCCCTACCTTACAGCCCACTCTGGACGTGTGGCCCCCTACTCTACAGTCCCACTCTGGACGTGTGGCCCCCCTACTCTACAGCCACTCTGGACGTGTGGCCCCCCTACTCTACAGCCACCTCTGGACGTGTGGCCCCCTACTCTACAGCCCACTCTGGACGTGTGGCCCCCCTACTCTACAGCCCCACCTCTGGACGTGTGGCCCCCCTACTCTACAGCCCACTCTGGACGTGTGGCCCCCCTACTCTACAGCCCACTCTGGACGTGTGGCCACCCTACTCTACAGGCCCACTCTGACGTGTGGCCCCCTACTCTACAGCCACTCTGGACGTGTGGCCCCTACTCTACAGCCCACTCTGGACGTGTGGCCCCCCTACTCTACAGCCCACTCTGGACGTGTGGCCCCCTACTCTACAGCCCACTCTGGACGTGTGGCCCCCTACTCTACAGCCCACTCTGGACGTGTGGCCCCCCTACTCTACAGCCCACTCTGGACGTGTGGCCCCCCTACTCTACAGCCCACTCTGGACGTGTGGCCCCCTACTCTACAGCCCACTCTGGACGTGTGGCCCCCCTACTCTACAGCCCACTCTGGACGTGTGGCCCCCTACTCTACAGCCCACTCTGCACGTGTGGCCCCCTACTCTACAGTCCACTCTGCACGTGTGGCCCCCTACTCTACAGCCCACTCTGGACGTGTGGCCCCCTACTCTACAGTCCACTCTGCACGTGTGGCCCCCTACTCTACAGCCCACTCTGGACGTGTGGCCCCCTACTCTACAGTCCACTCTGGACGTGTGGCCCCCTACTCTACAGCCCACTCTGGACGTGTGGCCCTCCCTACTCTACAGCCCATTCTGGACGTGTGGCCCCCTACTCTACAGCCCACTCTGGACGTGTGGTCCCCTACTCTACAGCCCACTCTGGACGTGTGGCCCTCCCTACTCTACAGCCCACTCTGGACGTGTGGCCCCCCTACTCTACAGCCCACTCTGGACGTGTGGCCCTCCCTACTCTACAGCCCATTCTGGACGTGTGGCCCCCTACTCTACAGCCCACTCTGGACGTGTGGTCCCCTACTCTTCAGCCCACTCTGGACGTGTGGCCTTCCCTACTCTACAGCCCACTCTGGACGTGTGGCCCCCTACTCTACAGCCCACTCTGGACGTGTGGCCCCCCTACTCTACAGCCCACTCTGGACGTGTGGCCCCCCTACTCTACAGCCCACTCTGGACGTGTGGCCCCCCTACTCTACAGCCCACTCTGGACGTGTGGCCCCCTACTCTACAGTCCACTCTGGACGTGTGGCGCCCCCTACTCTACAGCCCACTCTGGACGTTTGGCCCCCTACTCTACAGCCCACTCTGGACGTGTGGCCCCCTACTCTACAGCCCACTCTGGACGTGTGGCCCCCTACTCTACAGCCCACTCTGGACGTGTGGGCCCCCTACTCTAAAGCCCACTCTGGACGTGTGGCCCCCCTACTCTACAGCCCACTCTGGACGTGTGGCCCCCCACTCTACAGCCCACTCTGGACGTGTGGCCCCCTACTCTACAGCCCACTCTGGACGTGTGGGCCCCCTACTCTACAGCCCACTCTGGCTAAAGACAATGACGATAAGAGAGATAACAATAGTCTACTATAATGGCAACCTCCACCTGTGAAGTACGAGTTCCTTACTTCCTTATCTCGTGTGTTATCGTATTTCCCAGATCATCATACGAGGGGCAACGATACAAACACATAAACAAAATCAACAGAAACAAAATATTCATAGGCATCTAAAAAAAGAAAAAGGCCCTATCAAAGTGCATCCCAAAAAATATTCATAGGCATTTAGAAAATCAAAAAATGGCCCTATCAAAGTGCATCCCAAAATAACAATCATAATCAAACGAAAAGGATAAAAAAAAGAACGATAAACGATAAAGTTCTGGGGTATTTAAAGGCATACAAACAGACTTTTAAATACCGAATAAAAGGTCTGAAGGTTGGCAACTCTTCTTGGATCACGTTTTCCTTCGCCTCCAGATCAGCTGACATCATTACAAACCACAATATCTCGAGCTACGCAGGTCCCTCAACGACTCAAGAGCTCCATAAATGTGACGAGCAGTTACAAGTGATGACAACTGCACCAAAATAATTACGAAAATCCCATAGCAAGAGTTACGAGTTTAGTAAACAGGTTCTTATACAGGGTAGCAACCCCAGCGTGCAAGTAACAGTTGCCAATTATACAAATATCACCCAAGAAACTATATATATATAGTTGACTGGTTGGTAAGGTTATCTAATGTATGTATGACTCATGGTGAGGTGCCTGAGGATTGGCGGAATGCTTGCATAGTGCCATTGTACAAAGGCAAAGGGGATAAGAGTGAGTGTTCAAATTACAGAGGTATAAGTTTGTTGAGTATTCCTGGTAAATTATATGGGAGGGTATTGATTGAGAGGGTGAAGGCATGTACAGAGCATGAGATTGGGGAAGAGCAGTGTGGTTTCAGAAGTGGTAGAGGATGTGTGGATCAGGTGTTTGCTTTGAAGAATGTATGTGAGAAATACTTAGAAAAGCAAATGGATTTGTATGTAGCATTTATGGATCTGGAGAAGGCATATGATAGAGTTGATAGAGATGCTCTGTGGAAGGTATTAAGAATATATGGCTTGGGAGGCAAGTTGTTAGAAGCAGTGAAAGTTTTTATCGAGGATGTAAGGCATGTGTACGTGTAGGAAGAGAGGAAAGTGATTGGTTCTCAGTAAATGTAGGTTTGCGGCAGGGGTGTGTGATGTCTCCATGGTTGTTTGATTTGTTTATGGATGGGGTTGTTAGGGAGGTGAATGCAAGAGTTTTGGAAAGAGGGGCAAGTATGCAGTCTGTTGTGGATGAGAGAGCTTGGGAAATGAGTCAGTTGTTGTTCGCTGATGATACAGCGCAGGTGGCTGATTCATGTGAGAAACTGCAGAAGCTGGTGACTGAGTTTGGTAAAGTGTGTGAAAGAAGAAAGTTGAGAGTAAATGTGAATAAGAGCAAGGTTATTAGGTACAGTAGGGTTGAGGGTCAAGTCAATTGGGAGGTAAGTTTGAATGGAGAGAAACTGGAGGAAGTGAAGTGTTTTAGATATCTGGTAGTGGATTTGGCAGCGGATGGAACCATGGAAGCGGAAGTGAATCATAGGGTGGGGGAAGGGGCGAAAATTCTGGGAGCCTTGAAGAATGTTTGGAAGTCGAGAACATTATCTCGGAAAGCAAAAATGGGTATGTTTGAAGGAATAGTGGTTCCAACAATAACTGTATGGTTGCGAGGCGTGGGCTATGAATAGGGTTGTGCGGAGGTGGGTGGATGTGCTGGAAATGAGATGTTTGAGGACAATATGTGGTGTGAGGTGGTTTGATCGAGTAAGTAATAATAGGGTAAGAGAGATGTGTGGTAACAAAAAGGATGTGGTTGAGAGAGCAGAAGAGGGTGTTTTGAAATGGTTTGGGCACATGGAGAGAATGAGTGAGGAAAGATTGACCAAGAGGATATATGTGTCGGAGGTGGAGGGAACGAGGAGAAGAGGGAGACCAAATTGGAGGTGGAAAGATGGAGTGAAAAAGATTTTGAGTGATCGGGGCCTGAACATGCAGGAGAGTGAAAGGCGTGGACGTGTATGTATATACATGTGTATGTGGGTGGGTTGGGCCATTCTTTCGTCTGTTTCCTTGCGCTATCTCGCTAACGCGGGAGACAGCGACAAAGCAATATATATATATATATATATATATATATATATATATATATATATATATATATATATATATATATATATATCACAAAACAATAAGGAGTCTGGGGGAGTGAGAACAGCACATATGTAAGTAACATGTGTAGAAGAATATCAAATGGGGGAAAATTAAGCGTTCAAGGCATCTTAAGACTCCGTGAACTTAGGAAATAACAAAGAATAGAAGTATATCTTTTTCTAAGCGTTGCCACATTTTCTCGATGTGGTCGATATGTCTTAGGTCATCTGCGGTGGTCAAATGTCCCTTACTAATACTTGTGTCTGTTGGCAACCTTACGCAATCACGCGGTTTCCATCTCGTATCTAAAACATGCAAGAATGTGCGCTCGTACACGATAGAACCTTTCCACTTGCCACTCCCCCGTTGTACGAGATCCCAATACACATCCACATATCCATGACACTTGGATTGCCACCCACCACCCACCCCACGGCATCCACACACACACACACACACACATATCCCTGACATCCGGGATGCCTTCCAACACACACACACACACCACACACACACACACACACACACACTTGCCGCTGAGCTGGAGCACCGACAATATTGGCTAGTGACTGCCACGTCGTACGTCTAAACGGCCGCTCAATATCCTCCCGCCATGACCCGCGACCTCAAAAGCCTCTTCCTCATGTCTCCTCCTCTCCTCCTCTCCTCTTCCCCTCTCCCTTACCTACCTCCCCCACTCATATGCCACCCCTGCCTCCCTCCCCTCTATCCCGATCCCCCCTCAACCTATTACTTCCCCTCAATACCACGACCAAACTCCCAGTCCACATACCAATACCCCATCTTCTCTAACATACCACCCCCCCTACAGACCTCCCCTACATTTCTGCTCCCTCCTGATGTCTTTTCCAACCTCCTGATGCCTTCTGTTTCCTCGTTATGCCTTCTGTATCCGCAGGATTCTTTCTGCTGCCCTCCCACGCCCTCTGCTACCTTGTCAAGTCTTCGTCTGAAATCTAGTGGCCTCTACTGCTATCCTTCTCCTGCCCTCTGCTGAGGCCCCGTTGTCCAAAACTACCTTGTGTGACCCTATGATGCCTTCTGATGAGCCCTCATGTCCTCCAGTACCCTCTGCTACCTGCTGTCACCTTCTGCTGAGGTCTGATGTCCTCCGATACCCTCTGCTACCTGCTGTCACCTTCTGCTGAGCCCTCATGTCCTCCAGTACCCTCTGGTACCTCCTGCTGACCCTCAATGTCCTCCTTCACCTTCCGCTACCTCCTGTAGGACCCTGATGTCCTCTTCTATCCCCTGCTACCTCCTGCTAAGGCTAATGACTTCCCCTACCACCTCCTACTACTGCTCTCTCTCTCTCTCCTGCTCCTGCTCTCTCTTGATCCCTTCGACTCAACCCTGATTCTTATTCCATCTGTCCCTCTCCCACTCTCTTGTGATTCATCTAACTGTTTCTTTGGAGCCTTTCACCACATTTTTGTCCGTCTTGGCGTACTTTCTGATATTGACACGATGCCTCCCGGTGCCTTCTACTGCCTCTAAGGGCGTCTTCCTCCTTCCCACTACCACTTCATGCCTCAAAACGACAATTCTGGTATTCATTTTAGCCACAGGCCGGTGCCTTCTACTGCCTCTAAGGGCCTCTTCCTCCTTCCCACTACCACTTCATGCCTCAAAACGACAATTCTGGTATTCATTTTAGCCACAGGTACAACGTGAACCTTGATATTACTACTATGTCATTGCAGTCCCTCTTGAGTTCAAATGCTGCCTTATTGTGCCTCCTGCTGTCTTATGGTGCCCCTTACGATCACAATTTACCTCCTACTACCCTAACACAAGTCAACCATATGATAATATAATTAACAATGTAATACAACATAATTCATATAGTATCAATTATATCTTATCCAATGATAATACTGCTATTATAATCAATACTAGCGGTAAAAACAATAGCGATATTCTTGTAAATATTGTGAAAGTGTAAAAGATAAAGGCGACTCGAATGAAATACATGTAAATGATCGTAAATTGGATGAGATTAAACGGGAGAACAGTAGAACATATGGTGAGTAACGGAGTACATGTAAATGATCGTAAATTGGGTGAGATTATACGGGTGAACAGTAGTACATATGGTGAGTAACGTGACTGAGGTAAGACAGGGAAGGTCTGGGCGTTTTCTGCTTCATCACCAGTCGGTTCAAGATATCAGGCACGACGGTACGACCCCGTGAGCACGACGGTACGACCCTGTGATCACGACGGTACGACCCTGTGATCACGACGGTACGACCCTGTGAGCACGACGGTACGACCCTATGAGCACGACGGTACGACCCTGTGATCACGACGGTACGACCCTGTGAGCACGACGGTACGACCCTGTGAGCACGACGGTACGACCCTGTGAGCACGACGGTACGACCCTGTGAGCACGACGGTACGACCCTGTGAGCACGACGGTACGACCCTGTGAGCACGACGGTACGACCCTGTGAGCACGACGGTACGACCCTGTGATCACGACGGTACGACCGTGTGATCATAACGGTACGACCCTGTGATCACGACGGTACGACCCTGTTGTGATCACAACGGTACGACCCTATGAACACAACGGTACAACCCTACGAACACAACAGTATTACGACCTTTAAGCATGACGACTCCAGTTAACGGCACGCAGGTCGTAGCGCCGTGCTCAAAACGGGAGGATGGAGGGTCGGGGTCTGGTCGTGCGTGGAAGCGCCGGCAAGAGCATCAGCTCCGTTAACAGGATCGCGTCCTCCGCCAACGGTCACAGCGCCGCCGTTGAGCGGGATTCGGTCCCGTGTGAGTGAGGTGCTGGTGGCGGGGTGGAAAGCCTTCTTTATGTTATCTCGGCTCGACACCCGCGCCACACTTGACCTCCCGCTCCTCCCTAGCTTTATGGCTACCACAAAATACATATGCAATTGGGATCCCACCAGTTTTCCTATCCCACACTCTACATATGTAACGTTTAATTGTTCTTTCTTTCATATATATATATATATATATATATATATATATATATATATATATATATATATATATATATATATATATATATATATATATATATATATTTCTCTCTTGTGTCTCCCCTGATGATGTGATTATTGCACGAAAGTGCACTCGGGAACTTTTCGTGTTTCATTTTCCCCGTGGACTCATAGGAATATATATATATATATATATATATATATATATATATATATATATATATATATATATATATATATACACACACACACACACACGATTCGCCATTTCCCGCGTTAGCGAGGCAGCGTTAAGAAGAGAGGACTGCTGGGCCTTTGAGGGAATATCCTCACCTGGCCCACCTACTCTGTTCCTTCTTTTGGAAAATGAAAGAGAGAGAGAGAGAGAGAGAGAGAGAGAGAGAGAGAGAGAGAGAGAGAGAGAGAGAGAGAGAGAGAGAGAGAGAGAGAGAGCCATATTCTAACACACTCACAATAACAAGTATAGGAGAAAAAATCAAATGCCCCAATTTACTAAATAAATAAATAAATAAATAAATAGCATGGCCATTAAAAAAAAATAAACCATCGTCCAATCCTCGTTCGAACTGGTGAAAAAAATTAGATTCCTTTCGTTTTTTTCTTTTCTTTTTATCTCTTTTTTTTTTGTGAACAGTTTGCCACGACTAATGCCATTCACTCGACTCTAACGGCTGGTTTTAATGGAGGCAGGCGTGGGAGAACCCACGCCCCCCCACGAGGCGTGTAATGATGCCATTATAATGGTGCCTGGTTCCTCCATCTTCTCTTCCCCCCCCACTCCCTCACACCACGCACGCGCGCGCACGCTTAGTTCTGTGCTCTCAGCCTCATTATAATCTGTACAGGGCGCGCGGGCGCGGGCGCGCATACACATACACACATACACACACACACACACACACACAAACATACACAGAGACACAGACACACACACACACACAAACATACACAGAGACACAGACACACACACACACACACACACACACACAAACATACACAGAGACACAGACACACACACACACACACACAAACATACACAGAGACACAGACACACACACACACACACACACACACACACACACAAACATACACAGAGACAGACAGACACACACACACACACACACACACACACACACACACACACACATACATGGGGTCTTCGTGGCCCCATACTAGAGTGTATGGTCCGTACATCCTCTGTGGTGTATCTCTAATGACGGGGGTTACTTAGAAGACCAAGGTGGAATGACCTTTTGGTACAGTATGGTGGGGGGTGAGGTGGGGTTGGGGGTGGTGAGGTGGGGTTGGGGGTGAGGTGGGGTTGGGGGTGGTGTGGTGGGGTTGGGGGGTGAGGTGGGGTTGGGGGGTGAGGTGGGGTTGGGGGTGGTGTGGTGGGGTTGGGAGGTGAGGTGGGGTTGGGGGTGAGGTGGGGTTGGGGGTGGTGTGGTGGGGTTGGGGGTGAGGTGGGGTTGGAGGTGGTGAGGTGGGGTTGTGGAGAGTTCTAATTGGGGTTTCCTCAAACAGCCAAAAGTGGAATTACCTTTTTGTACGTGAGGGAGGAGGTTGGAGGAGGAGGAGGTAAGGGGTTGGGAGGGCGTTCTTACAAAGAACTGTTCACTGTTATGGTCATCACATGAGTTTCGAGGTCTAAAGCCTTTTTTAATATGATCAAGTCACCCCTTACTCTTCTCTCTCCTCTACGGTGAGAAAAATTTCGCGGCCACTAACCTCTCAGTATGAGTGAGTTCTCTTCATTATCCTATTGGCCAACGTTCTTACCCCAAGTCTCTATCACTTCCCTTCTCTGTTCTCTGAGCTCTATTGAGTCCCCAGATGACGTCACAACCCACTCCAGGATCTTCGGGGCAAGACGATGATATCACCTGGGATAACAAGACCACGATATCACCTATGATAAGAAAGCCAACGGCGATAACACACACACGATAACAGACCAACGTCAGAAATCATCACCTTCCTACACCCCTCCGGAGGGCCTTCTCATCCCATCCCCCCCACAAGACGAGGTGCAGGGCAAGGGGATAACGACGTCAGTGGTGACGTCACAGTGATGTCAGCGAGCCAAGAGGCATGACGTCAGACCTCGTCAACAACACCCCCACACCCACCGCACAGCCCACCCCAACCCACCCAGGGAGCCCGGACCTGAACGGCCACCGATATTAAACCCCGGCAGTTCACGGCGGGAGAGAGAGAGAGAGAGAGAGAGAGAGAGAGAGAGAGAGAGAGAGAGAGAGAGAGAGAGGGAACTTTATATCCCCCCCACACCCCACACTCCCCGCGTTCGACCCGAAGAAACGGCAGTAGGAATGCAGATTTAACGACCCCGCCCCTTGAAAATGAACGCGACCACCCTCCCGCCGCTGGAAATGAAAGTGAGGAGCGGCTCGCGCTGTGGGAACTGCACGTGAGCATGACACACTCACACGTTCACCAGTGGAGCTTCCTCCTTACTCAACCTTGATATAAGATCCTTAGACTCGTCAACCGTAGGGGAAAATATCATTCCATATCTCACAGTCTTGTTCAGTGGGCACCGTCTGGTTCTTCGCTCCCGAAGGAGGGCCATCTCCACCTCACCTCACCTGCCTGCCTACCCCCTTTCACCTCCTCACCTGTGGCGTCCCGCAGGGCACGGAGATGGGGCCCTTCTCCTTCTTCATTCCCATACAGGACGCCCTAATGGCCAGACCCACTGTATGTCTGTAAATCGACAACTCTAACACCGTAATTTGAGCATTACGACGTGACCGTTCTACAGAATACGATCAACACACCCTGGAGATGAGCTGTGTTGCTGCCGCAACCCCACAACATCACCATCAACCATAACCACGGCGTCTCACTCCCTCCCGTCTCACTTAAACCTCCCAGCCCCTACAGGTAGGTGGCTCGGTCCATCAAGGTCTTGGAGGGAGGGACACATCAGCGCCACACCATCACATCGCTACGGTCTTCGTCGCCCTAAGACAACTGGTTCTCCCGCGCCTAAACTCCCATCCATCTACACAACCCTCACCACCCCGATATCTCTCTCAGTCATCCTCCCTACCCACCACACACACACACACACAACAACAGGGGCCACGGCAAAAGGCGTACATCAGGTATGATCCTCCTCAGTCCCCTCTCACACCATCTATCAAAAGATGGTCAACACCTTGGGCAAACCCGACGCCCTCCGGCCATCACCTTAACCCCGTCTAACAGTCACGGACGAAGATTATGATGGCACCATCCCCCACACACAACCCCCTGCCTACCAACGTCACCTCCGGTCACCAGTTCATACCTCCTCCTCCCTCCGTCAGCAGATGCTCAGCAAGAATCACGTCAAAGACACAAACTCAGGAGGGTCAACACGGGATCCTCAACGAGACAAAGGTGTTCGGTGTAATGGTCATTAACCCCACAGCTTAAAAAACACACTCATAAGAAGGCTTTAGCATTCGAAAAGTTGAGGGAGACACGACAACTGGCTAAATCCACATCCCTCTTAAAGACCATACTGCCTCGACTTACAGAGCTGAGTACCGACTATATCCACCCACTCAGGGCCATTGTTTCAAGGAGAGCCATTTCCTTCCCACCCACCAGACCCAACACTCTAATAGGGACTTACGATGCAATACAAACACACTTGAAGTCCAAATACACTCACGAAAATCTTTCACAAGTTTATTCAACCACTGTTCCCCCTCTACCTTACCCTCTTGTCCTTATTTTTGTGTAGATTAGGAGCTTAGGATACTATTACTGTCCTCCAGCAGATAACGTCATCACAGACCATCAGGTCTTCTGTTCTCTGGCTTTCCCACGTACTAACCTCGTCACAGACCATCAGGTCTTCTGTGATCTGGCCTTCCCATGTACTAACCTCGTCAGAGACCATCAGGTCTTCTGTTATCTGGCTTTCCCATGTACTAACCTCGTCATAGACCATTGGGTCTTCTGTTATCTGGCCTTCCCATGTACTAACCCCGTCACAGACCATCAGGTCTTCTGTGATCTGGCTTTCTCACGTACTAACTCAGTCACAGACCATCAGGTCTTCTGTTATCTGACCTTCCCATGTACTAACCCCGTCATAGACCATCAGGTCTTCTGTGACCTGGCCTTCCCATGTACTAACCTCGTCACAGACCATCAGGTCTTCTGTTATCTGGCCTTCCCATGTACTAACCCCGTCACAGACCATCAGGTCTTCTGTTATCTGGCCTTCCCATGTACTAACCTCGTCAGAGACCATCAGGTCTTCTGTTATCTGGCCTTCCCATGTACTCCCACGTCCCAACCTCGCCAACGATCAACAGGACTTATATCATCTCTTCTAAAGACCCACTTTCCCTTTTAAGACCTACTTTCCCCTTTTGTTGACTTCCTATGCTTAATAGTCAATAATTCCACCCAATATTATCCCTACGTACTGGTCTGCTCAAGTTACAGACCTGGGGATGGCCACTGTAACACCTTAATCCTCTGGTATTCGTCTGTGTTTCAATATTCGACAATACCCAACGAGCATCATTAAAAAAAAGGATTCCCCCCTCGTTACTTCATCTATACTGTTGCTTCACAGATCAAAGTATCTATAGATGTTCTGTTGTTTCAAAGATCAAAGAAACTATAGACGTTCTGATGCTTCACAGATCAAAGTAACTACAGATGTTCTGTTGTTTCACAGATCAAAGTAACTATAGATGTTCTGATGCGTCACAGATCAAAGAAACTATAGATGTTCAGTTGTTTCACAGATCAAAGTAACTACAGATGTTCTGTTGTTTCACAGATCAAAGTATCTATAGATGTTGTGTTGTTTCACAGATCAAAGTAACTATAGATGTTCTGTTGTTTCACAGATCAAAGAAACTATAGATGTTCTGTTGTTTCACAGATCAAAGTAACTATAGATGTTCTGTTGTTTCACATATCAACGAAACTATAGATGTTCTGTTGTTTCACAGATCAAGGTAACTATAGATGTTCTGTTGTTTCACATATCAACGAAACTATAGATGTTCTGATGCTATTTCTTGCACAGGGGGAGTCATGATCTTAAGATGTTTATCAAGGCCTCCACCCAAAATTTTTTTTTCCTTTAGGATATAATTTGAAGGTTTCGATAAACTTAAAAAAAATGTCATAAGTCGATATACGTAATACGTCATGCACAAACACGTCATGCACAAACGACATACGGTATCTGGGCAATAAAGACGTGTATGCGTATACGAAGAACAGCACGGGGGAAAAATATAATTCAATCAATAAAGATAAAATGATAAACATAACCACGTAATAAGAAAATACAATTATCAACATTAATAATACCATCTTTGATATATCAAAAATTGAGAAAAGTATTCACCGAACACTATATAATACCCAGACCAGATGACAATAATAATAATAATATCCATATCTATCTGAAAAATGCCAAAAAGTATTAAAAATTTCTTCATGAAATGTTTTGGCGTTAAGGCTCCCTATGCCACGCCGTTACACAGGAATTTCCACTCTAAACGGCTCGTATAATAACTGCTCTATGTTGTGGACATTACCTTCTCCTCCCATCATCCCCCCTCAGTCATTATTCATGCCTGGAAATGAATTCATTACACATGCAATAACAACATTAAACTCATACTCCGACAGGGGCTATGATAAAATCCCCCCCACCCCCATCCCATTATAATCTACTATTAAACAAAATCAAATCTCTGGTCAAAAAGGGATTATGAAGCGAATCCGATTTTGCAGGGGGATTCCGAATCTCTTTCACTTCTTTAAAATACAGGGAAATGAAACACGATAAGGTCCCAAGTGCACTTTCGTGTAATAATCACATCATCAGGGGAGATACAAGAAATATATATATATATATATATATATATATATATATATATATATATATATATATATAGTGTCATTTAACTTAGCTATTTATCCATTTACCTCCAGGGGAACATTACGAGGCCGCAAATCAATTAATACATTCAATAGATATATCTAAACAGTCATGGAGTGATAGACACAATAACTAGCTCCTCTCTCTAACAACCCATTCCAATTGGTCGTACGACAGGTCACATGATTCACCTGCACACCAGTCACTCATCTGCAACATCTTCACTCCTTGCAGTACGACCGTACGACCGCTCTGAGCAGAAAAAGTACGACCAGGCCATCATAGCCTATGGTCGTATGCGTCGTGCTCTGAGGTCACGACCGTCCCGTCGTGCTCAGGGGTCACGACCGTCCCGTCGTACTCAGGGGCCACGATCGTACCGTCGTACTCAGGGGCCACGATCGTACTGTCGTACTCAGGGGTCACGACCGTACCGTCGTACTCAGGGGTCACGATCGTACCGTCGTACTCAGGGGCCACGATCGTACCGTCGTACTCAGGGGTCACGATCGTACCGTCGTACTCAGGGGTCACGACCGTACCGTCGTACTCAGGGGTCACGACTGTACCGTCGTACTCAGGGGTCACGACTGTACCGTCGTACTCAGGGGCCACGATCGTACCGTCGTACTCAGGGGTCACGACTGTACCGTCGTACTCAGGGGCCACGATCGTACCGTCGTACTCAGGGGTCACGACTGTACCGTCGTACTCAGGGGCCACGATCGTACCGTCGTACTCAGGGGTCACGACTGTACCGTCGTACTCAGGGGTCACGACCGTACCGTCGTACTCAGGGGTCACGACTGTACCGTCGTACTCAGGGGTCACGATCGTACCGTCGTACTCAGGGGTCACGACTGTACCGTCGTACTCAGGGGTCACGATCGTACCGTCGTACTCAGGGGCCACGATCGTACCGTCGTACTCAGGGGTCACGATCGTACCGTCGTACTCAGGGATCACATCTGTACCGTCGTACTCAGGGGTCACGATCGTACCGTCGTACTCAGGGGTCACGATCGTACCGTCGTACTCAGGGGTCACGATCGTACCGTCGTACTCAGGGGTCACGATCGTACCGTCGTACTCAGGGGTCACGATCGTACCGTCGTACTCAGGGGTCACGATCGTACCGTCGTACTCAGGGGTCACGACTGTACCGTCATACTCAGGGGCCACGATCGTACCGTTGTACTCAGGGGTCACGATCGTACCGTCGTACTCAGGGATCACATCCGTACCGTCGTACTCAGGGGCCTTGTCGTTGTGCTCAAAAGAAATTGAAAATGATTTCTGTAAAACAAGCCAAGAACCAAACAGCAAAAAAACTCCATATCTTAACAGAAAAAAAAAATATAGTTTAATCCGACTGTCTGTTCCAGCATATGGCATTCACCCTCACTTCAAGACATTAAACTATTCAAAGCCAAGTTCATTTTCGTTCACAAACTTCACGTTCCACTCAAACCCTTCTTCAGAGCGATGGCTAACCCTTCTCAGTACATCCTAAAATACCCAACCAGCCACTAGCTCTTAAGTCATCAGTAAATTCTTACATCATCGTAACTTTGTATTCAACTTTCCCTGGGTAATCGTAGAACCTTCCCTCCCCCAAGACCTCTTCAGAGCGGGGCCCCGCCGTGGACAGAACCCCGCCTCACAGCGACCCATAATGAACACGCTCGTTCTCACCAGCGATCACGGTCGCTGACGCACAACACGCGCGCTCGCGCTCGCTTTCTCTCTCTCAGCAACACCAGCCTCGTCTCGTAAAACACCCTAATAACCTACTAACTCTCTCTCTCTCTCTCTCTCTCTCTCTCTCTCTCTCTCTCTCTCTCTCTCTCTCTCTCTCTCTCTCTCGACGGTGATTAAATAAACAAAAGGCAATTTCCAAACCCACCCCCTCAATTTTTTTGTTTTTCTTCCTCCTCTGCAGGTCATTTCCATGACTGTGTTCGCCAGAAACGCCTCTTATATGATGATGATGCCTATCATTCTCCCAGAATGTCTTTTTGCAACCCTAGCATCCTTCCTTCGTTCAAAAAGGTAAGGCAAACTATAACCAAAAAAAAAAGAAATATATATATATCTTTTCTTTCTTTTATACCATTCACCATTTCCCGCGTTAGCGAGGTGGCGTTAAGAACAGAGGACTGGGCCTTTTTTGGAATATCCTCACCTGGCCCCCTCTGTTCCTGCATTAGCAAGGTAGCGCTAAGAACAGAGGACTGGGCCTGTGAGGGAATATCCCCACCTGGCCCCATTCTCTGCTCCTTCTTTTGGAAAAAAAAAAAAAAAAAAAAAAAAAAAAAGAGGGGAGGATTTCCAGCCCCCCGCTCCCTCCCCTTTTAGTCGCCTTCTACGACACGCAGGGAATACGTGGGAAGTATTCTTTCTCCCCTATCCCCAGGGATAATATATATATATATATATATATATATATATATATATATATATATATATATATATATATATATATATATATATATATATAATTTGAGCAAACTCGTCCTCAGAAATTCCTATCAGTATCATATACTCTCCCGCGAGCGTTCTTATCTATCTATGAGAGTAAATACCCCGAGCGTTCGAATCGGATAGAGAATGCTTTTCGATCATTGCGATAGCAGGAACGAGTCTTTCTGGGAAACATGAGTGGCCCCCGACTCTACGTCAGTTGCCAGGTATCGCTATATGTCTTGCCTAATGTTACGTCAGATTGGTCTACTGGTCGTGATTGATGCCAGGTATCGCTATCCGTCGTGACTGATGCCAGGTATCGCTATTTGTCGTGACTGATGCCAGGTATCGCTATCCGTCGTGACTGATGCCAGGTATCGCTATTCGTCGTGACTGATGCCAGATATCGCTATCCGTCGTGACTGATGCCAGGTATCGCTATTCGTCGTGACTGATGCCAGATATCGCTATCCGTCGTGACTGATGCCAGGTATCGCTATTCGTCGTGACTGATGCCAGATATCGCTATCCGTCGTGACTGATGCCAGGTATCGCTATCCGTCGTGACTGATGCCAGATATCGCTATTCGTCGTGACTGATGCCAGGTATTGCTATTGGTCATGATAAATACCAGATGTCGCTATTCGTCGTGATTGATACCAAGTATCGCCATTCTTCGCGTCTAATGCCAGATATCACCATTCGTCACATCTGATGCCAGATATCGTTACCGTCACACATGATGTCATGTATCACTGTTAGTCATAATCAATGCAAATTGTCGCTGTTCGTCTCTCCTGTTAACAAGTGTCGCAATTCGTCCCACTTAATGCCAAGTGTCGCTATTCGTGTTACCCACTGCCATGTGTCACTAGTCGTCTTAACTAATGCTAAGCCTCAGTATTCTTATTATTTTCTAAACACATTTCAAGCATTATAAAATCCTCTATACGACATTTTTTTTGGTGGGTTAACTATCGAAAATTAAGGTAAAGAGAGCGTTCATAAACGAAAAAAAAAAACGTTCGTAGTTTTTCAATAAATCACGAAGAACTTGGAAATATTTAACATTGCTAACGCACGTAAACATCTACCCCGAAATGCTTGCAGATGTTCAAGGGAAATAAACAAATGTATAGTTTAAGAAGATCTAAAAAGAAAAAATAGTCCTAATTTTATAATAATCTGTGATGACACTATGTACAACGGAGGTTAAACAAATAATCTTTATTTGGAAGATCAACTTTTCTGTCTGGCCGAACGTATCGTACACCAACGATAATCATCGTACACCACCTAATATGCATACTAACGTTCTTGCCACGTCACCGGAGGGGGGGAGGGGGAGGGGGGATGCTATTTTGTGTGTGGCAGGGGGTGGCGACGTGAATAGATGAAGGCAGCAAGTATGGATATGTACGTGTGTATATATGTATATGTCTGTGCATGTATGTGTGGGCGTTTATGTATATACATGTGTATGTGGGTGCGTTTGGGCCATTCCTCGTCTGTTTCCTTGCGCTACCTCGCTAACGCGGGAGATGGCGGTTAAGTATGAAATATGTATATATTCCTATGAGTCCACGGGGAAATAAAACACGATAAGTTCCCAAGTGCACTTTCGTGTAGTAATCACATCATCACAGGAGTTACAAGAAATATAACACCTACCAATTGTGAATGAGATTAATCATCAATAATTACCAAAATCAAAATATAGATAGAATGAAACTCGTCCACCCAACAGAAGTCATTATAAGCTCTCAGGCTCCAGTGACAGTGGACGGGCCAACTAAGTCATCTGATCCTCCAGAAACAGAGTTATATCCTCCACAATAACTGGAACTTCTACATGATCAGAACGAGTGTTCATACATATATATATATATATATATATATATATATATATATATATATATATATATATATATATATATATATATATATTCCTATGAGTCCACGGGGAAAATGAAACATGAAAAGTTCCCAAGTGCACTTTCGTGTCATAATCACATCATCAGGGGAGACACAAGAGAGAAATATAATAGTCAGATGATATACATCGAAGAGAAGAAGCTAGGTCGCCATATATATATATATATATATATATATATATATATATATATATATATATATATATATATATATTTTTTGTTTTTCATACTATTCACCATTTCCCGCATTAGCAAGGTAGCGTTAAGAACAGAGGACTGGGCCTTAGAGGGAATATCCTCACCTGGCCCCCTTCTCTGTTCCTTCTTTTGGAAAAAAAAAAAAAAAAAAAAAATGAGAGAGGGGAGGATTTCCAGCCCCCCGCTCTCTTCCCTTTTAGTCGCCTTCTACGACACGCAGGGAATACGTGGGAAGTATTCTTTCTCCCCTATCCCCAGGGATAAAATATATATATATATATATATATATATATATATATATATATATATATATATATATATATATATATATATATATATATATATATTAATCTATTATGATTTAAAGGTAATTAACGTTTTCTCATTACATTCATTACAGGCTAATCTGAATGGTAATTAATCATCAGTCAACTTAAAGAGGGAGTGATGTTGATTCTGTGCGTCAGGGAGAGGGGCCTGAGCCGCTAGGCTGACCGAGAGAGAGAGAGAGAGAGAGAGAGAGAGAGAGAGAGAGAGAGAGAGAGAGGACAGATACGTTAAGAAAAAGAATGTGAAACATATTCATGGTTCGTCTAGCGTTTGTAGACCCGGCTCTTGAAAGGAAGAAGGTTATAGGAGGAAGGTTATAGGAAGAAGGTTATAGGAAGGAGAGAAGATGAAAGACCAACTAATAGAGACGAGGGAAGGAGGAGGACGTATCCTAACAGGCTCATCCTCGAATGGCTGGTCTCCACACACAACAAACTATGGGAAGCAGCAGCAGCCACACGCGAGGCCCGTACGGGTCCGTCCAAAGCCTTGGCGGGAGTGAGGGACGACACAACATGCACACACACACACCACAACGAGAGCAGTGGCCAAGACAACACTATCATGACGGACACAGAGGAATGGGTTGGAGACAGGTGAACACCTGCAGCATTAATGAGACGGAAGGGATCTTCATTCCATACAAGAGATGGGGAAAAACAAGAGATGGAGTTAGATCCTCCCCCAGATCTGTGAGCAGGTCTCCATACCGGGGACGAGCAAGGCCTCCAGCGGGTTTGGAACAGCTGGTCATACGCTGTTCCGTTGTATAAAACGTGCCACCTACACAACTGCCCCAGGTTATGGGATACATGCCACCTACACAACTCCCCCAGGTTATGGGATACATGCCACCTATACAACTCCCCCAGGTTATGGCACCTATACAACTCCCCCAGGTTATGGGATACATGCCACCTTTACAACTCCCCCAGGTTATGGCACCTATACAACTCCCCCAGGTTATGGGATACATGCCACCTATACAACTCCCCCAGGTTATGGCACCTATACAACTCCCCCAGGTTATGGCATACATGCCACCTATACAACTGCCCCAGGTCCCCCAAGTTATGGGATACATGCCACCTTTACAACTCCCCCAGGTTATGGCACCTATACAACTCCCCCAGGTTATGGGATACATGGCACCTATACAACTCCCCCAGGTTATGGGATACATGCCACCTTTACAACTCCCCCAGGTTATGGCACCTATACAACTCCCCCAGGTTATGGGATACATGCCACCTATACAACTGCCCCAGGTTATGCCACCTATACAACTCCCCCAGGTTATGGGATACATGGCACCTATACAACTCCCCCAGGTTATGGGATACATGCCACCTATACAACTCCCCCAGGTTATGGGATACATGCCACCTATACAACTCCCCCAGGTTATGGGATACAGCTTTCGTACTGTGATGCGATGGAAGGATACAGGTTCGAGTATAGAGAGAGGGCTATGGTCATACCTGACCTCCGACCTACACCAAGCCCCAATACAGTAAACACCAGGGCGCGCGAGGGGGACATATAAAAAAACAAACCACCTCCCTATTTCCTCCTCCTCCCCCTTAACCACTATGTTTTACCCACACGTTAAGCTGAGGCAAACAAGCTAATGGTAATAAGCTTGCGGAGGGCACTTACAGAGATTCCCTATACGAGGGGTGAGTGTGTGGCAGCGGACCTGGCCTCCCCATACGTATACCACCACTGATCCAGGCATCTGTTGGGTTTCGCGATTAGCATTCTATTACGCACGGGAGCTGAGCTCGCCTTTTATGTCATGTGTGTTCTTTTTTTTTTTCACTGCCACTTGACCACTGTCAATGACTGGATTGAACTCAGACTTTTGAGTACGGTGGTATGACCCTAGGGGTGAGGTGGGGGTGACCTTTGACCTGACCCCTTCTAGGTGTGGTCAGAGACCAAAGGCCGTCGTGCTCAGGGGGCTGTACCATCCGCCCGTCGTGTACAAGGATCGTACCGTCCGACGTGCTCAAGGGTCGTACCGTCGTGCTCAAGGCTCGTACCGTCGTGCTCAAGGGTCGTACCGTCGTGCTCAAGGGTCGTACCGTCGCGTTCAAGGGTCGTACCGTCGTGTTCAAGGGTCGTACCGTCGTGCTCAAGGATACATGGTCGTACCGTCGTGCTCAAGGATACATGGTCGCACCGTCGTGCTCAAGGGTCGTACCGTCGTGCTCAAGGGTCGTACCTTCGTGCTCAAGGGTCGTACCGCCGTGCTCAAGGGTCGTACCGTCGTGTTCAAGGGTCGTACCGTCGTGATCAAGGATACATGGTCGTACCGTCGTGCTCAAGGGTCGTACCGCCGTGCTCAAGGGTCGTACCGTCGTGCTCAAGGGTCGTACCGCCGTGCTCAAGGGTCGTACCGTCGTGCTCAAGGGTCGTACCGCCGTGCTCAAGGGTCGTACCGTCGTGCTCAAGGGTCGTACCGTCGTGCTCAAGAATACAGAATCACCGTAATGGAGTCCAGACCTTATTATACATGATCAAGTCACAAGCTACATACTCTATTTACAGTCCAATTCCCTACCAAGATCACCCCACTTACCACACACACACCCTGGCCACTACCTACCACAACTTAGACAGCCCCTTACCATCCATGTCACTACCCTACATTGTGGGAATCCTTCTTTTTAAACAGTGACTATATAAAATAGCATTACATCAAAACTATATCTTTATAAACTGTTAAAAAGAATCTAAGATCATATTACTGTACAATACTGGTTTTCAGTGTATTGAGATCTGATGTGAAGGTCGAACTGCATTTATTTATCATATGTAATGTGGAAGACTGATGTAAATCAGATCTCAAAGAATTACGTTGTTCTTCATATCCATGAGAAGCTCTGAAGCTACGAAGAGTCGAATACACCTTGGGTATAGCGAATGACGAAGCAAGATACCATCGCCCCCCCCCCCCCAAAAAAAAGGGGTAGAAACACCATTTGTCCAATGGGGGGGGACGGGGGGGGGGGGAAGGGAACGTTCTCTAGTTCTCTAAAAGACACGAAAACCAGACGTCATGCAAAACCTCCGTCATGCAAAACCTTTTGGGAGAATCTTCCTTCACACAGACGACGACATTCGACCTGCCTGAACTTCCTAGAAATGATCGACGCTGGCGGAGACATATTATTTTCCCTCCCTCTCCCATCTGGTCCTCACTGCATCACGCGAGAGACACTGAGAACGATACACAACACTGAGACACAAGGCTCACGCCTCTGGCGAAGCTGACGATCGAAAAGCAGAGGTCTGGGTCCGATCTGACGGAGAGAGAGAGAGAGAGAGAGAGAGAGAGAGAGAGAGAGAGAGAGAGAGAGAGAGAGAGAGAGAGGACACACGTCCAATAACCATGCCCAGAATGCCTTATAAAATGGCGAGAAATACCACACCCCAAACTGCTGTGTGTGTGTGTGTGTGTGTGTGTGTGTGTGTGTGTGTGTGTGTGTGTGTGCATCCCGTGTCCCGTAAATATCCCAGAGTCCCGGGAGAAGGCATTTTTGTCCCACAGCCAAGAAGGGGACAATACGTGTTGAAAAACCCCTCAGTAAATCTAATGCCAAAAATAAAAGCGAACTTTCAAATGCTCCTCAATTACCATACCACGTCCATTCTTGTATCTGTCGTGTTCTCGCTGCCTTCCACCCTATTTTACAAGTATTATGTGTGTGTGTGTGTGTGTGTGTGTGTGTGTGTGTGTGTGTGTGTGTGTGTGTGTGTGTGTGTGTCTCAGTCACCAGGACCTGGACCACAGGCATATGCGACGGGCCACAGCATCCAACAGTTGGTGTGTGAAGGCCAGCTAATCGAAGACTAACCATTACCCCATCTCTTCCCCTTCCTTTGAACAAGGAGGCGTCAGTCATTGGAATCTCCATTGAGCAGACCTATGTATACATTTGAGTCACCCCTTCCATACAAAGCTGGGGAACTCACGCACGGTAAATAACTATGGTTTAAAAAAAAAACAAAGAAATTTATCTTTACGACTGTGTCACCCCTTCCATACAAAGCTGGGGAACTCACGCACGGTAAATAACTATGGTTTAAAAAAAAAACAAAGAAATTTATCTTTACGACTGTGTAAGTTACCATCCATCTGGAAGTTAACTACTCAGTCTGTATTAAGTTATGATGCCATACAAAAGTTATTCTATATATCCTACCACCATCACCACAGCAGCTGAACGAATATATAAAAAAAAAAACTGATATACTATGATGAAATTCCATATAAAAGGAAAGAAAAAGATAATACTTACACGAGTCATTTATGAAATGAATTAAGGTAAAGATTTATGTTCGTTTAGGGATGGTCAAGTGTCGTGAAAGGATGGTCAAATGTCGTGTAAGGATGGTCGAGTGTCGTGTAAGGATGGTCAAGTGTCGTGTAAGGATGGTCAAATGTTATGTAAAGATGGTCGAGTGTTGTGTAAGGATGCTCAAATGTCGTGTAAGGATTGTCAAATGTCGTGTAAGGATGGTCAAATGTCGTGTAAGGATGGTCGAGTGTCGTGTAAGGATGGTCAAACGTCATGTAAGGATAGTCAAGTGTCGTGTAAGGATGGTCGAGTGTCGTGTAAGGAGCGGTCAAGTGTCGTGTAAGGATGGTCAAATGTCGTGTAAGGATGGTCAAATGTCGTGTAAGGATGGTCGAGTGTCGTGTAAGGATGATCGAGTGTCGTGTAAGGATGGTCGAGTGTCGTGTAAGGATGGTCAAATGGCGTGTAAGGATGGTCTAGTGTCGTGTAAGGATGGTCAAATGGCGTGTAAGGATGGTCTAGTGTCGTGTAAGGATGGTCAAATGGCGTGTAAGGATGGTCAAATGTCGTGTAAGGATGGTCGAGTGTCGTGTAAGGATGGTCAAATGTCGTGTAAGGATGGTCTAGTGTCGTGTAAGGATGGTCAAATGGCGTGTAAGGATGGTCGAGTGTCGCGTAAGGATGGTCAAATGTGTAAGGATGGTCGAATGTCGCGTAAGGATGGTCAAATGTCGTGTAAGGATGGTCGAGTGTCGTGTAAGGATGATCAAATGGCGTGTAAGGATGGTCAAATGTCGTGTAAGGATGGTCGAGTGTCGTGTAAGGATGGTCAAATGTCGTGTAAGGATGGTCGAGTGTCGTGTAAGGATGGTCAAATGTCGTGTAAGGATGGTCGAGTGTCGTGTAAGGATGGTCAAATGTCGTGTAAGGATGGTCGAGTGTCGTGTAAGGATGGTCAAATGGCGTGTAAGGATGGTCTAGTGTCGTGTAAGGATGGTCAAATGGCGTGTAAGGATGGTCAAATGTCGTGTAAGGATGGTCGAGTGTCGTGTAAGGATGGTCAAATGTCGTGTAAGGATGGTCGAATGTCGCGTAAGGATGGTCAAATGTCGTGTAAGGATGGTCGAGTGTCGTGTAAGGATGATCAAATGGCGTGTAAGGATGGTCAAATGTCGTGTAAGGATGGTCGAGTGTCGTGTAAGGATGGTCAAATGGCGTGTAAGGATGGTCTAGTGTCGTGTAAGGATGGTCAAATGGCGTGTAAGGATGGTCTAGTGTCGTGTAAGGAGGGGGGGAGGGGCGGATACATTACGCGGAACACATTTTCCCCCGAACGGTCGTTGAGGTCGTTCGGCCGTGACCGTCCTCGTGTACATCAGCGACGACACATAAGATTCCCCCGTCCGTTGTCGTGGCGCTGCTCACGACGTAACCTTTCCTGCACACGACACTCTTGACCCTCCTTACACGACATTTGACCATCCTTACACGACACTCGACCATCCTTACACGACACTAGACCCTCCTTACACGACATTTGACCATCCTTACGCGACACTCGACCATCCTTACACGACACTCGACCATCCTTACACGACATTTGACCATCCTTACACGACATTTGACCATCTTTACACGACATTTGACCATCCTTAAACGACACTCGACCATCCTTACACGACATTTGACCATCCTTACACGACACTCGACCATCCTTACACGACATTTGACCATCCATACACGACACTCGACCATCCTTACACGACACTCGACCATCCTTACACGACATTTGACCATCCTTACACGACTCTCGACCATTCTTACACGACACTTGACCATCCTTACACTACATTTGACCATCCTTACACGACACTCGACCGTCCTTACACGACACTTGACCATCCTTACACGACACTCGACCATCCTTACACGACATGTGACCATCCTTACACGACAATCGACCATCCTTACGCGACACTCGACCATCCTTACACGACATGTGACCATCCTTACACGACACTCGACCATCCTTACACGACATTTGACCATCTTTACACGACACTCGACCATCCTTACACGACATGTGACCATCCTTACACGACACTCGACCATCCTTACACGACACTCGACCATCCTTACACGACACTCGACCATCCTTACACGACACTCGACCATCCTTACATGACATTTGACCATCCTTACACGACATTTATAAACCCGGGGGGAGGGGGGGGTGGGGGTTTGTTCAGCTGGACGTGTGTGTGTGTGTGTGTGTGTGTGTGTGAGAGAGAGAGAGAGAGAGAGAGAGAGAGAGAGAGAGAGAGAGAGAGTTCAGACCCCCGTAGCCTCCCTAGCCAAGTTCAGACCCCCGTAGCCTCCCTAGCCAAGTTCAGACCCCCGTAGCCTCCCTAGCCAAGTTCAGACCCCCGTAGCCTCCCTAGCCAAGTTCAGACCCCCGTATCCTCCCTAGCCAAGCTCAGACCCCCGTAGCCTCCCTAGCCAAGCTCAGACCCCCGTAGCCTCCCTAGCCAAGCTCAGACCCCCGTAGCCTCCCTAGCCAAGCTCAGACCCCCGTAGCCTCCCTAACCAAGTTCAGACCCCCGTAGCCTCCCTAGCCAAGTTCAGACCCCCGTAGCCTCCCTAACCAAGTTCAGACCCCCGTAGCCTCCCTAGCCAAGCTCAGACCCCCGTAGCCTCCCTAGCCAAGCTCAGACCCCCGTAGCCTCCCTAGCCAAGTTCAGACCCCCGTAGCCTCCCTAACCAAGTTCAGACCCCCGTAGCCTCCCTAGCCAAGCTCAGACCCCCGTAGCCTCCCTAGCCAAGTTCAGACCCCCGTAGCCTCCCTAACCAAGTTCAGACCCCCGTAGCCTCCCTAGCCAAGTTCAGACCCCCGTAGCCTCCCTAGCCAAGTTCAGACCCCGTAACCTCCAAACCAAACCATAACTTCCTGATCCACAAGGCCAGGATTTGTGTGTGTGTGTGTGTGTGTGTGTGTGTGTGTGTGTGTGTGTGTGTGTGTGTGTGTGTATTCAGCTGTGGGTAAGATCAAATGAACTTTCACAAGTGATGTTGTCAATAGCAGAACTCAGTGGCAGTGGTGATATTAGAAGCAAAACTAGCGGCAAGTGCTATTACTAGCACAACTAGCACTGATGCTATCGATGTAATGCTACACGCAGTTGACAGTGGTACCAAGTACAGCAAAAAAAAAAAAAAGTAGCATTAGCTGAACTGCTATTAGCAGCACTTGTCCTAGCAACACCTACCATCAATAGCATTAATAAAAGACCATACTCGTGGTAATAGCAATAACTACATTACCACTGGTAGCAATGCTGCAGTAAATAGCATTAATTCTAACAATTACTAGTAGTAGTGCTAGAAACTAGCACTCCTGGCAACTGCTCTGCCAGCTGAAGCACTCGCTCCAGTGTAGCAGGAGGATCTACTAGCAACTAGCAGTGCTAGTAACGGTACCGTCAACTGAAGTAATAGTCGCAGTAATGCTAGCAGACGACGCAGCATTACCATCAACATGAATAGTCTCAAAATAGCGCTAGTGGCGATCCTTCAAACAGACACAAAATACCAATAATTAGATCTAGTAGCAGTACAATCAATAGCAACAACGGTGCTAGTAGCAACTTCAACATAAATAGCGCGAAAACTAGCTTCAGCATAGCTAGTACTGATACCGTTCTCAACGTTTGCACTACTAGCCAAATAGCTATAATCATTAGAACAAGTCCTCAGTCGTGCCATATTAAATAGCAAAAACAGCTAGTGGCAGTCCTGATACCAGAGGTGCTAGTAACGCAAGCGTTAAGCTGCTACAGAACCAATAAATAGCAGCAGACTAGAAACAAAAAGAGCTAGTGGCAATAGCCTTTGTCGAAGACGTAGCAACCCCGATCATTTCATGCTAGTGGCACGAAATAGCAATCTCCTTTATCATCAATGTGCTCACGCAGGTCGTACAACTAGCAGTGGTAGTGATGGTAGTTGCAGTATTACTAGCACCCATGAATATCATAGATATACTAGCAGGACTACTAGCAAGAGGAAGATGCACTAGTGGCGCTATTTGTTATAAAACTTGCAGTAACAGAATCATTATCGACAGCTATACAAGCGTCCGTCACACTGTCACGAACTGTTCTAACAGCAGTGGTGCGGTAGTGGTGCTAGTAGTTACAGAAACACTAGCAGCAAAAAAAAATAAATAAGAAGCTCTAATAGCATCAAAGGTGCTAGTTGCAAAAGACGCAGTAGCAATAGTACTAGTCCCATTTACTAGCCGTTCCTTGCTCTGTAGGACAGGAATGCTATTACAGTGGCTAGTAAAGGCAGCAGCTGCTATTAATACTAGCAACATTTGTCACAGAGGGGCCAGAAGGACAAGAGAGAGAGAGAGAGAGAGAGAGAGAGAGAGAGAGAGAGAGAGAGAGAGAGAGAGAGAGAGAGAGAGAGAGGGGGGGGGGGGGTTCAAGTCTCGCCCCTCACACCCCCTCATATGGCCTGTCAGTGAGGGCCATGTCCCCAGATATGGACACCAGCCGATAGACTCATTATGCATGTCCGTAAAGGGCCATGTACCCCCCGGATATGGACACTCTAAGCAGCCACTTTAAACCAGTCAGTAAGAGCCATGTCCTCAGCGTTGGATACCCCTAATAGGCTCATTAGGCCTATCAGCGAGTGTGCCAGTCGTCTTTGCCCTTGTGAAAGAAGTCGCACTGCCTCCCACCCCAGAAGACCATCGCGTACGTGTGGCGTCTGCACCCACCATGAACCTCCCTCTTCTAGCCCGTCTGTGCACCACAGGACAAAGATCTGAGCGCTGTGGTTACTACCCAGACCATCCACAGGTGTGTGTGTGTGTGTATGTGTGTGTGTATGTGTGTGTCTAATGGCCCACTAACCACACAGATGTGAGCATCTGTCGTGGAGTGTCGAGCGCGGCACCAATACGAGCCAGCCAACACATCACTCACACCCTTTTGGCGCTCCTACCACACACACACACACACGTCCTCCCAGGAAGCTGTAAAAAGAACCACATCTTCCAAGAGCCGACGCCGAAGTATATGGCGCCCACTCGAAACAAACAATGGACGGGGGTATTTAGTCCCTTCCCCTCCGTTTAAACTGCTGAAGTTCGTGATACGGGTCCTCAAAGGAACCAATATTCTATATCCACTCTGGTCGGCCGTCGGAGGCAGTAGAGGAGAGAGAGAGAGGGACGGAGAGAGAGGGAGGGAGGGAGAGGCTGTGAAAACCCACTCAGCCTCATATTCATTATATCAACGGTTTGCATTTTAAGGGAACAATACCTGGCCCCCACTCACAGGGTGAGTGGATGGACTCTCACAGGTCTCCTCACCTCCTCGACCGTGTCTTACCGTCTTCGTCGGAGGCCCGGGACCATTACCTCGTCACTCCGCGTACTCAACCACCACCATCAGGAAACTCCTTCGGCCATCATCAACACTCGTGGGGTCATGCCCATCAGACGAACGACCATTCCCGGAAGGTGATCGCGATGGAGAGGCGTCCAACGGAACATCTGACCCGTTGCACCAACACGCTACCATCCCGAAGGGTTATTTGGTAGTTTCGAAAAGCGAAGTGGTGTGGAGGGGAAGGTGTACAGGAAGTGGAATGGATGGAGGAGGTGTACGGTAGGGGGTGGACGTTGGGGTCCCTGGTGTGGAGGGAGGGCGGTGGTGTAAAGAAGGGCTTGGGGTGAGGTGGACATACGCTGTGGTGTGGGATGGAGGACCTGTGCTGTGTAGGGGAACGTGGAGTACGGAGACCTACATCCGAGGGAGACGAAGACGAGGAGGAGGAGGAGGAGGAGGAGGAGGCTATAACAAGGAAGTGGGATTGTGATGTGGAGGAGGACAACCTACTGAAGGAGAAAATGGGTCGCGATGTGGAGGACGACCTACTGAAGGAGAAAATGGGTCGTGATGTGGAGGAGGACGACCTACTGAAGGAGAAAATGGGTCGTGATGTGGAGGACGACCTACTGAAGGAAAAAATGGGTCGTGATGTGGAGGAGGACGACCTACTGAAGGAGAAAATGGGTCGTGATGTGGAGGAGGGCGACCTACTGAGGGAGAAAATGGGTCGCGATGTGGAGGACGACCTACTGAAGGAAAAAATGGGTCGTGATGTGGAGGAGGACGACCTACTGAAGGAGAAAATGGGTCGTGCTGTGGAGGAGGACGACCTACTGAAGGAGAAAATGGGTCGTGATGTGGAGGAGGACGACCTTCTGAAGGAGAAAATGGGTTGCGATGTGGAGGAGGACGACCTACTGAAGGAGAAAATGGGTCGCGATGTGGAGGAGGACGACCTACTGAAGGAGAAAAGAGGACATGACGAGGAGAAACGACATACTGAAGGGGAAGTGAGGACGTGATGTGGGAGGAGGACGACCTACTGAAGGAGAAAATGGGTCGCGATGTGGAGGAGGACGACCTACTGAAGGGGGGTTGGCGTTAAGTAGGACAGATGGAGGAGGAGGAGGAGGAGGAGGAGGAGGAGGAGGAGGAGATGGTAGGAGGCAAACGGCAGCTGGTGTGAAACATCAGCTGCTGAAGGGATTTACAGTCAGGATGCGCCAGCACTCTCACCGTTTTGCAACACCAGATTGCAATAACAAGACCAAAAAAAAGAAAAAAAAATATTACATAACTCATAAAATTTTAAGAGGCTTACCTCTCTCTCTCTCTCTCTCTCTCTCTCTCTCTCTCTCTCTCTCTCTCTCTCTCTCTCTCTTCATCTGTCGGCGTGAGAACACGCCCAAGCCGACAGTCACGAACAATAAGTCATCTTTTAGAACCCAAGGGACGGAGTATGATGACTGGTAGACACCAAGAGGCTCATGATGATGGCACTTGTGCGTCGCCAGATGCGCAGTCTTAAGCCCACCGCCTCAAGAACCTGATGTGATTCGATCGATGGAACGACGAAACGCACGAACCATTCGACCCAAAAAAAATTATACACGTCGTCTTATGAGATGACTCGTTTCATTCTGCTTCACCCTTGAACCGAAACAGTTGAGCAGAGGAGCGAAAACTTTCACCAGTTCTGATTGTATATATATATATATATATATATATATATATATATATATAGATATATATGGAAGCGGAAGTGGATCATAGGGTGGGGGAGGGGGCGAAAATTCTGGGGGCCTTGAAGAATGTGTGGAAGTCGAGAACATTATCTCGGAAAGCAAAAATGGGTACGTTTGAAGGAATAGTGGTTCCAACAATGTTGTATGGTTGCGAGGCGTGGGCTATGGATAGAGTTGTGCGCAGGAGGATGGATGTGCTGGAAATGAGATGTTTGAGGACAATGTGTGGTGTGAGGTGGTTTGATCGAGTAAATAACGTAAGGGTAAGAGAGATATGTGGAAATAAAAAGAGCGTGGTTGAGAGAGCAGAAGAGGGTGTTTTGAAATGGTTTGGGCACATGGAGAGAATGAGTGAGGAAAGATTGACCAAGAGGATATATGTGTCGGAGGTGGAGGGAACGAGGAGAAGTGGGAGACCAAATTGGAGGTGGAAAGATGGAGTGAAAAAGATTTTGTGTGATCGGGGCCTGAACATGCAGGAGGGTGAAAGGAGGGCAAGGAATAGAGTGAATTGGATCGATGTGGTATACCGGGGTTGACGTGCTGTCAGTGGATTGAATCAGGGCATGTGAAGCGTCTGGGGTAAACCATGGAAAGCTGTGTAGGTATGTATATTGGCGTGTGTAGACGTATGTATATACATGTGTATGGGGGTGGGTTGAGCCATTTCTTTCGTCTGTTTCCTTGCGCTACCTCGCAAACGCGGGAGACAGCGACAAAGCAAAAAAAAAAAAAAAATATATATATATAGCTGGAAACTGGAGTTTGGAATGTGTCACGAAGCACTATTACATGTAGAAGTCAGAGGAAGACTTTGTGAAGCGAAGCGTGTCTCAACACCCTATCTTCGAACACCAGCTAAAGTGAACCAGGAAACCTCACGTGAACTCGATCCTGAGTCCGCTCAACACACACACACACACACACACACACACACACACACACACAGTCATCTGGTGCAGACACAGACCTGGAAGACGATCTAATTCTACACCCACTCCTGTACGGG